>NC_044925.1:5879054-5907959 GCF_003576645.1 Ipomoea triloba | reverse complement strand
TTAAGAACTCCACATTCACACATTACAGGGCTACAAGTTGCTAGAACTTCTTAACTCTATTACAGATTCACACATGCATAACTCTACATTCACGATTTCTATACTCTACATTCACACTTTGAAACCTCTACATTCACACATTTCTAGGCAACTCTACATTCACACAATCATAAGTCTACATTCACGATTTCTATACTCTACATTCACACTTTGAAACCTCTACATTCACACATTTTTGGGCAACTCTAATTCAGCAATGTGTTTACTAATTTAATAATAAAAATAAAAAAATAAAAAAAAGAGACAAAACGACGTAGTTTTGGACCCAGGTCCACCTTACAAGGTGGACCTGGGTCCACGACATAATTTGCCTCTTCCTGATTCACCGCAAAGTTAGCGAGCACATATGCTACCCCATTAGGTTCTCCTTAACCCAAAAATTATACCCATTTGTAAGATAACTTGACATGTCATAGATTTTTTTTAAAATTATTATCATATGTGTTTAGCAAGCTTGCTAGAATAGCCTTTGTACTTTATTAGGCAGCTTTCCTGTCATAATTTTTTTATTTTTAATTTCTTTTTATTATTTTATATTATTATATATAATATAAAATGAAAGTGGACCTCATTTTTAAATGTAAGAGAAATTTCACTACAAAAAAAAACACGAAAATAACGACGAACGATTTTCGTGGCTAAATAGGAGAAATCCATCGCTAAACATTTTAGCGACAGATTTTTTCAATCACTAAATGAGCGTCACTAGATTTCAACGACAAAATTTTTTTCCATCGCTAAATGAAAATGATCCATCGCTATATTTCTCCCGAAGACAATATGGACGCTGAAATTTGCGAGGAAATTGCGACGCAATAACCGTCGCTACACCCACAATATTTCCGTCGCTAGACTCTTACCACGACGATTTGGTGACGAACTTTGCAAGGAAATAGCTACGGATTTTTCCGTCGTCGCTAAACTTAGCGACGGAAAGTTCCGTCGCTATGGTCCGTTGCTACATGTAGTGACGGAAACTGTCGTCGCTAATTTGTTTTTATTATTTGAATTTGATGTCATTTAGCTATAGTTTAGTGACGGAATTATCAGTCGCTAAATTTAACTACGAATTTTTTTGTCGCTATTTCGTTAGTATTCTTTATTTTATTAGATACGTAGCTACGAATTTACTACAATATTTGTCCGTTGCTAAATTTTAAATTTTTTTTTTTTAAAAATTTACCCGCTAATTAATATCACATACCTGCATTAAACGTATAACACAATAAATTTGTCCGTTAATTAATATCGCATACATGCAATAAACCTACAATATAATACATCAATAATATAATTGTAAAATATATTATATTAAAACATTCATAATCATAATCAATAACAAAAGTAAAGTTATATCGTTAGAAACATTACCAAGTACAGTAATAAACATAATCTAATCCTTTTCTAAGTTTTCATCATTTGAATTAACAGAATGTTCAACTTGAGTATTTAGAGATGGTAACATAGAAGTGGATAGCATCCCATTGCGACACAACTCATCCATCAAACTTGTAATCTGAGCTTGCATTTGAGCCTACAGTTGATTTCTTTCAGCTTGTATTTCTTCCTGCAATTAAACACATATACACAATAAAATAAGTATACAATAGTGTATAAGAACTTTATCTATTTAACAATATATAATTGGTTACGTTATACTTACAGCTATTCTCTTTGACCTCTCATCAACGAACATACCATCATTCTTTTTGTGCATTTACGCAAAGCACTCAAACAGATTAGGCTCCTTTTGAAGTTCATCTCGCTATTAAACAAGCACAAACAATAAAATGATACTTAACTTGTAAAATATATACAAATAATAATAAGTTCATCGAGCTAGTAATGTACTCACAAGAGCTTTCTCCCTTTAGAGCATATCAGACATTTGCTATGCTCACTTCCAGTCTCATTATCCTATTTGGAATTTATGTACTGCACATCACAAGCCTCTGGATTTGTAAGCTTTTTCTCTCTTGTTGCCATTATCGTTTACTTTGAGAAGAGGAAGGAGTAGCGAACTGAGTGAAGTTAAAATGTGTATTCCGCATTTTATAGTTAGCGACGGATACTCATTCGTCGCTAGGTAGCAACGGATATCATTTTACGTCTCTACGTTGTAAACAAATAAATAGATGCTTTAAACCTCAACGACAGATATTTTTTCCGTCGCTAATCCGTAGCAATTAAAATTATTTAATCAGTTTAATAAGGTGTTGCAACTTGTGTTGCAACACTGTAATGTTCTAGTTTCTGTATCGTCTCTGCGACAATTCTATTGCCCTTCTTGCAATGTGCATAAAAGCCATAAATTGCCCTTATTAAAAAATATCCTTGTTAGCACCAAACCCTTGCAATTGATCTACACTGATGTATAGGGGCCTATTGGAAAGTCTGTTGATGAATTTTGCTATTATGTAATTTTTGTAGACCACTTTCCAAGATACATTTGGCTATACCGCATGAAGCGTAAGTCAGATGTCTTTGCAATATTTACCAGTTCAAAAAATTAGTGGATACATATTTTGGCCTTTTAATTATTTGTATTTACTTAGACAATGGGGGATAATTTATGAAATTGATACCATTCCTGAACACTTATGGTATTTCTCACTTCAACACCCCACCACACACTCCTGAGCATAACGGAGTCGCAGAGCGACGACATAGGCATGTGGTCGATCGAAACCAGTTTGTCCCTCCTTCACACTGCACCCCTACCATCCTCGTACTTGACTTATACCTTTCAAACGACTGTCTACCTCATAAACTGACTCCCTACACCAGTTTTAGGTAGTTAGTCTCCAATTTACGTCCTATTTCATCAGTCACCTAACTATAATAAGTTACAACCCCTTGGCTGCTTGTGTTTCCCATGGTTGCGCCCTTATAACACCAAAAAACTACAACCCAAGTCGCACTCGTATATCTTTCTTGGCTACTCCAACACACAATCGGGTTATAAATGTTTAGACCCTACTTCCAGTCGCATTTATATATCTAAACATGTTCGATTTGTGCCTCATGTTTTTCCTTATAGGGATTTGCAGCAAACATCTGGCGGTAGTCCACCATCTGATTTGCAGGGTTCAGAATTAAGCAATATTGTGTTCAAGTTGCCCACTGTCTCTACCCAGCCTGAGATCATTCCCTCGACAGCTCAATCTCCTGTTCTGACTTTCGCTACTTCTCCGGCTACGTCTCTCTCTAACGTAGCTGACTACCCACAACCTGCTCGAGCGAATGTTCCAACTCAAGTTCCAACACTGTCCAACGAAAACACTCCAGGCGTCCAGTTCGTCGTCTCCTTCTAGTTTCTCATCGCCCACTGTTCAAGGAAGTGGCCGACCTACCAGTCAATCCGTGTTTGACTCCTTGCCCGTCACCACCTCTGAAGTTCTTCAACCACAGAATAATTTACGTAGGTCTACCCGGGAGCGTTGTCCCAATCCCAGGTATTCTGACTATGTCATTAACCAAGTCACGTCACATCCCTTGCCCCCCGCTTTAGAACCTTCTATCGTCACCCAGGCTCTTAAAGACGCTCAGTGGAGGAAAACAATGGATCAGGAGTTCGAAGTGCTCCAACATAACAAAACATGGCAACTGGTTCCCTGCGGAGCAGTTGTCTCGATCAGTTACAAGTGGGTCTATCATATCAAGGGCAAACTAGATGGGTCGGTTAATCGGTACAAGGCGCGGCTTGTTGCTAAAGGGTTCTTGCAGACTGCTGGCTAGGATGATTTTGAGACGTATAGCTCATTTATGAAACCATTGACCATCCATGTGGTATTAACCGTTGCCTTGAGTAATCACTAGACTTCGCACCACTTAGATATCAATAATGCGTTCATACATGAAACATTGCATGAGGAAGTGTTTATGGTGCAACCACCGAGTTTTATAGATCCCTCGTTTCTGTCCCATGTTTGCAAGCTGACTAAAGCTTTATAAGCCTTAAGCAGGCGCCTAGGGCTTGGTACTTGGAGCTTTCAAAGTTTTTATTGCGTTGTGGGTTTTTGAAGTAGCAAGCAGATGCTTCCTTATTTGTTTATTCTGCTGGTGTATGTGGATGATATTATATTAACAGGTAACGATGCTGCTTGGCTTGATCAGTTTGTTGACACTTTGTCAGCTCAGTTTGCTCTTAGGGATCTTGGTCCCTTGCATCATTTTTCTGGGTATTGAGATAGTTCTGACATCTAGTGGTGTGTTTATATCTCAGAGTCAATATATCACGGATATTTTGATCCGGTTCAAGATGGATGGTGCAAAGGCTGTTTCAGTACCACACTGGCTACCACAAACAAACTGCTTCCTGCGTAATCTCGTAGTGCTGCGGTTGATGTAACCTAGTTTCGGCATCTTTTTAGCCTGTTGCAGTACTTGGTTATCACTAGACCTTACGTATCCTATGCGATTAATCGTCTCTTGTAGTATATGCATACTCCAACAAACCAGCACTAGCGGGCTGCTAAACGGTTGCTGCGCTATCGAAAAGGAACGGTCTGTCCTGGATTGTTTCTCCGTACTAGGTAACCGTTGTCACTGAATGTGTATACATATGCTAATTGGGGAGGTTGCACTGCTATACAGCTCCAACTCCCGTAACTCTCACAACTCACGTGGTACTCGTACTCCATCCCGTGCCAATGATCTTAAAGGGACCGCGAGTCGGCAAACACTACCCGTGAGGTCGGCTGGAGACCTTAATGATCTGATCAACAACAACTGTCAAGCCAGCCCGACCCCACCTGCTCCACCTCCAGCCTCGGGCTTCTAGGAGGCCTCTCGATTCTTCCACTCGGCCTCGACCCACGAATGCGTGATGACGGTCCAAGCACCCACCGACCCTGGTCACTCGAACCTCACCTCGACGAAGAGATCAATTCACCTTAACCATCAACAAGATAGGGAGGGGATGAAGCCACCAGAGGTTGGCCTGAGCGGCGAGAAGTGGAGAAAGCATAGCCGACCTGGGCTACCAAGTTCACCTTGAGGCGCTTAAGTGCATGAGTTCTAGTTCATAACTGCCTTGATTTTAGACTAACCACGAATTGTGCACCCGCGGAAGGGTCGGTCTCGCATAGATCTTTAAGCCAAGAGTCACGCACTCTGCCGCAGCAAGAGTAGGCCTCGCAAGTAGAGAACTTCGATGAGACTCGTGGCCAACCGTCAAGCTCCCACCGTAGCGAGGTAGAGCAATTGCGTAGGCGGATGGATGAGCTCCAGCAAAGGATAGAAATGAGAGATGCGTCGCCGGAACCCCAAGAGGTGTTAACCACCCCATTTACGGTAGAAATCATGGCTAAACATTTGTCGAGGGATTTCTGATTCCCAACCATCAAGGCCTATACGAGGTCGACCGACCCCGGGGCTCATCTCAACAGGTATTGGGCTGTCATGTGCTAGGGTTTCTTCACGACCCTTGATGGTCAAGCTCAAGATTGTTTCACGTCTCTACCCAAGGGATCCATCTCCACCTTTGCTGACCTCTCGAAGCAGTTTATGTCGTATTTTGCAAGTAGCATCCCAAAAAAAGAAGAAATTCGGCAACTTGTGCAAATTGAACCAATGGAGCTCAGAAACCTTGCCAAGTACTTGGCCAGATGGAAGAAGGAAGCGAGGTTAGTCGTGGATTTCGATGACAAATCGGCCATACCGATCTTCACCAGCAATGTCTGATTTGGACTATTCCATCGCAACCTTGAGAGGTTCGCCGAGGCAGAGGAAGAAGAAAGAGGAAGAGGGATGAGGCCAGCGAGACAAGGCACCTTAAGAGGACCGCCGGGTGCCGAGGCCCCCACGCCGAGACCAAGGGCCATGGCTGGCTAAGTTGCGTTGCTTGACTCCATTAACACATCTGGTAAGTACCATCTCGAACCATGCCGAAGACATAGGCATCGTGGAGTACCTAGGTCCAAAGCAGACCCAAACAAGTACTACTGATTCCATCGGCAACTAGGGCATGACACCGATGAGTGCATGATCCTCTACCTCCGTCAGTTTTTCAAGAGACCCCGGCAAGGACAATGCCCAAGCAACGTCTGGAAGAAGAAGGGTGGTTCCGTGCCACCCGCTTCTAGGTCATGCAAGAGGGAGCTCAAGCAACTCACCGAAGAGGATGAGAAAGAATTAGACGACTCCCACCCCCAAAAGAAGCAAGTCATTCACGCTATCTTTGGCGGCCAAAATGGGGAGAGACATAGGCGAAGAGAATGAAATGGGACAGGAGTCTCTACGTGGGTGAGGCGGTCCAACCACCCACAAGAAGAAGCCGAGAAGGGAGCCCATTACATTCATTGACGATAACTTACCAGATGGTCCCCTACGAGGAGTTCGGTGAACGTCATGTACTATGGCACGTTCACTAAGCTCGATCTGTCAAGGAAGCACTTGGGATAAGTCAATACCCCGTTGTACGAGTTCATGAGAGACTCCATCGAAACAAATGTTTCCATCAATCTCGAGGTGGAGATAGGCACCCCGCCTCACATCAAGAGGTGGGAGGTGGAATTCGTGGTGGTCAAGATCAATTTCACCCACAAGCCCACAATATCATCTTCGACCGACCCGTCTTGGAAGAGCTTAGGTATGTGATCTCTATGGAACACTTGTGTTTTAAATTTCCCACCCCAACTAGGGTCAGCGTGGCCTAGGGAGACCAAAAGGTTAGTAAAAGATGTTTCTTAAAAGCGTGTTGCCAAATCGACAAGAGAGACCTACAGTGCACACCATTGCCGAGAAGGAGTTGCGAGAGGAGGAAGGTCAGCCCCGCGCCGAACTCGTAGTGGAAACATAAGAGGTAGTGTTGGACCTCAGCTGACTTGGTCGGGTCATGAAGGTCGGGGTTAGACTACCTACTGACCTTCGAGGTCGGATCATTGATGTCATCCGCAGCTACAAAGAGGTATTCGCGTGGTTTCTCAAAGACATGTCGGGCCTCAACTAGGAGGTCATCACCCACAGGCTGTCGGTAAACCCCGCGGCCAAGCCGGTTCAACAGCGGAAAAGGTACTTCTTGGCAGAGAGGCGAGAGTTTGTGAAAAAGGAGGTTAACACCCTCCTCGAGATCGGGCATATACGAGATGTCTTGTACCCCGATTGGCTTGCAAATGTGGTCTTAGCCCCAAAACCACCCACGTGGAGGATGTGCATAGACTACACTAACTTCAACAAGGCGTGCCCAATTGACCCTTTCCCACTACCCAACATCGACTAACTTATAGACGAGACGGCGGGATGCGCTCTCATGAGTTTCCTAGACGCATTCTTGGAATACCACCATATATTCATCCACGAAGACGACGAGGAGAACATGACGTTCACAACCCCTGAATAAGTCTTTTACTACCGGGTTATGGCTTTCGGGCTCAAAAACTCAGGCGCCACCGACACGAAGATGGTCGCCAAGGTCTTCGAGCAGGTTCTCGGCCGAAATATGGCAGCTTATTTTGATGACATGATAGTGAAGAGCTCCGAGGTCGACCTTCACGTGGAGGACTTGTCTGAGGTATTTCCAAGACAGAGTGCCAAGTGCAAACAGTTCATGTACAAAACAACTTGTGTCATTTCGGAGTCCCGATGGATATCATCTCCAACAACGGACGGAAATTCGAGGATAAAGATTTCAAACAATTCTACGACCAATGGCGCATTATACACAGTAGTGTGGCGGTCGCTTACTTGCAAGCAAATGGGCAAGTAGAAAACGCCAATCGCACCATCGGGGACGATTTTAAGAAAAACTTGGAGGCAGTTGGAGGGGCATGGGTAGAAGA
This sequence comes from Ipomoea triloba, assembly GCF_003576645.1. Classification (NCBI taxonomy): domain Eukaryota; kingdom Viridiplantae; phylum Streptophyta; class Magnoliopsida; order Solanales; family Convolvulaceae; genus Ipomoea; species Ipomoea triloba. Next base: position 5,900,118 of record NC_044925.1, on the reverse strand, counting down.
GTTGGACGTAATCCTTTGGGCTTACCGCACCACCCGTGGAAGGCTACGGGTGAAACCCCCTTCCCATTGTCCTACGGGTTTGAGGCCCATTCCCCCACCGAGGTGGTCATACCATCCTGTCGAGGCGAAGAGTATGACCCCGACCTCAACGACGAGCACCATACAATCGACCTCCACCTTATCAACGAAAAAAGAGAAGCCGCCATGGTCCAAGTGGAAAACTACCAATGCCAAGTCAAAGCATACCATGACAAAAGGGTCCCAACCTCGCCATTGAAGAGGGGGGGCCCATACATAGGCACAATCATGGTTCGTCCCGGAAACTACAAATTGAAGACGCCAAAAGGCAAAGCGGTAGAAAGGGTATGGAATTCATAACACTTGGTGAGATATATTCAATAAAGATAGCTCTGTAAGGTGGTCCAACCCCCTTGATGAACATTATTTTCACGCAACAAAGCAGTGCAAGTTCGCCATCAGCTCATTATACTGCTATTCGAAGGAGGAGAGGGGATAGGCTAGGCTTGGTCAAACGTTTTAGACCCCCGAACCCTCGGTCGACCCTTTGGTAGCCTATCGCCGAATTGAAGAGTCTCTAGGTTTAAGTCCGAGTGGACTCGATCTGGAATGACTAAACACCCTAAGGATGGTACGAGACTTAACCTCGCCTGTCGTCGAACGAGTGTGCTAAGAGTCAAGGATTGAGGTACCTCGGTCCAACGGCGAAGCCCAAAAACAAGCGCAAAGTAAAAAAGCAAAACGCGAAGTAAAAGTATACGCAAAGCCAAAAGCAAGCACATGATGACTCGACCAGCCTTGCGGGTCCGGCCGACTATGAGGACTCAGTCGACCCCGTAGTCTTGGCCGACCTCATGGGGTCGCCCGAACTAGGGGACTTAGCCGATCCTGTGGGTTCAGCCGAGCTCAGTTGGTTCGCCTAGGCTGCTAATTTGTTGATGCACAATTAAGCTTTTCTTGGTAGACAAAAATAATTTGCAATATATATGAAAATGCCATTGCATGTGTTTTATTTTTTCTTCCCTATTTCCCAACAGTTGATTAATCTTTAGATGGATGATATCATTCGTCATTTTTCGCGGGAATGTCTTATTCTCATATGATCATATATATATATATATATAATCCTAATCATATGAGAACAAATCCCTAGGTGTGAACGTGTGGACAAATCCAAACTATTGGTCTACAAGATCTAATAGATGGGAAATCAAGTAAAAATGAGCGAGATCATTTTCATAAATATTTCAACTTTTTAAAATGAGCCGGGTCTTTTTCATAAATATTACAAAATTTTTGTTTATTTTGAACCGTTAAATATACTAGATCAATAGTTTAGATTTGTCTACATGTTCTCACCTGGTTAGGAATCTATGTGTGTGTGTGTGTGCGCGCGCGTGCGCGTACGTATATGCATATACATATTCAAGTGAGAATAGACTCACGTAGTGGTAAAAAGTGAGGACTAATATGATTCATCCATTTGGGTAGATCAACGGTTGATGATTGGTGAAAAATAAAGGGAAAAGTGGCAAGGTGAGTTTTATAAATATTTGCAATAATTATAAAATTGACCCTATAATTTTTTTTCTAAAATCCGTTAACCATTAATGAACCCTGGTGGCAACTGTGATCGTTCCTCACTTTTTTGCAGGAAGGGGTTGTTTTCATTTGAACCACACACACGTACACACACACACACACACACATATATATATGTGTGTGTGTGTGTGTGTATGTGTATATATATATGTATGTATATATATAGGAGCGCACTCTTGTGAGAATCACTTCCTAAGAGAGAACTAGGGAGCAATCAGAGTCATTAATCTAGAAAGATCAAACATATCATAAGCAATTATAAAAAAAAATGTTGTGACATTTGTGTAAATAACTCAAATTTTTAAGTCCAATTAACACCACTATAGAGTGTCACTTACAACACTATATAGTGTGCAAGTAAGTTAAACAATAGAGTGCATCTATTGATAAATCTAGAAAACTAAACTCAAAGCTAGACCATAAATATTAAACTCCTACATAATAAAAAGTGAACCCCCAAATCAAATTTAAAAAATTAAACCAAAAATTTTAAAAGTTGAATAATAGGTGCAATTAACTTTCACATTCGATGCAACTAATAATATCATTAGATACACTTTGTATTGTTACTAGATGTACTTTATAGTGTTGCTAGGTGCGCTTTAAAGGTTGTTGGTTCCCGTGGGTAGGAGTTACAAGTCTAGAGGGGGGGGGGGTGAATTGACTTGTACAATTTTTAAAAAATTAACGACTCGGCTGAATAAGGATTAATTCTTTACGACTTAAACGATTCGAGAGTTTTACGTAGCAAAAATTAATTATACACCTTGTTAGTTTGTTTGCACAAGATTAAGTTTGCAAGAATGACATGCAAATAAACAAAAGTTGTAATGTAGAGAGAGAGAGAGGAGAGCTTGGCTTGTTTGAAACCGAAGACTAAAAAGATCACGAGTCTGTTAGGCCAGTCAATTTTTCGAAACGAGGCTTTTACAGGCTCATTTTGGGATTTGATTTGCACCACTTGCGTGCGAGAGAGAGCCTCTATGCTATACAATTCACTAAGTCTAAGAAAGGTTCTTGTATAAATAGTGGTGCAAACCCACTTCCCAAATCAATGTGGGACAAAGCCTTATTCTAAAGCTTTTCCCACCTTTTTCCAACACAAATGGGTCAACTTTGAGAACCAATTTCTCATTACCCATTATCCGTTTTGTGCGTATAATATATCAATCTCTTCGTCTAACTACAAAGAACCCGAATCCACTTTGACCCGACCCAAATCGGGAGCAGACCCCACATATATTTGTACCACAAAATAGCTACTTAAATTGCCATTTCATGCTATTTTTCCAACAAGAATGTGATACTTTTGATGAAAAACATTAAAATATAATACCTTTAAATAAAAATGTAATATTAAGGATTGAAGAGTTACTTATAAGGCAAATTGTAATACTCATGAGGAAAAGTGTAATATTTATGAAAAACCTAATCAGTCTAACTGATGAGGATCCGTAAGACGATCATAAGAAATTTTGCCTCTATATATATATATATATAAAAGTAGATAGTAGATTATTATTATTATTATTATTATTATTATTATTATTATTATTATTATTATTATATCAGTGTAGAGATTAATTTTGTCTTATTGAATATTTATTGTATTTTTCCTTAATTCAACGAAACACTAAAATACAATTTCAGAATCTATTTTTCTGTGAACCAACAATGGAATTGAATTCATATCGCATTCCTCGCCTATTTCATTTTCAAAGAAATATAATATTATTATTTCAAAATTCATTACGTGAACCACATTTTCAAAGAAATATAATATTATTATTTCAAAATTCATTACGTGAACCAAACAATATGTAATAGAGTAGTTTAACTTAAATAGCATTATTCATTAATATAAGAACACGTGCGCATATTAACATTATAACTTTCTAAATGGATTGATGAGTAATTAATACGACTTTGAATTATTTTGTAATGACTTTTCAAAGTTACGTTTTAGAGTATTCAAAAAAAAAAAGTTACGTTTTAGATAAATTTGTACGTCTTTGACTTTAATAATATTTGAATCAAAACTAAAATAAAAATTTAAAAGAGAGAAAATTATTTCTTATAACAAAAATATCTTCTAATAATGTGGTGCTTTTTTTCTTTTTTTTTTCTAACTAAAATCTAATCTTTTTTTTTTTTGAATACTATTGACTCTGTTACAATGTAGTACTTTCTCAACCTACTGAAGCATAAAGAGCCAACGCAAGCATAAAGCTAGAGCCAACGCCCCCATTGAGTATCAAACTTATAACCAACCTTTCACTTGGGAAGGCCACAGCTATGCCGCTTGACCACAAGATTTTCGGCAAAAAATGTAATCTATTTATAATAACTGTTCAACATAATATATATTTCAAAATCTTGAACTGGGACGAGACTTAAACCACAAGGTACTTGACAATATGATGTGTATTTTGATTAGTCTTAATTGTCAAATCACAAACTCAATCGATCAACTTGTTAGAAAAACTCAATACTCCAATTGTAATTATACAAATTCGATCAAACAAGTACACATTTCGTTATTTCAAAAAAAAAAAAAAAAGTACACCTTTCGTTCAACTATTCCGGATTATTTTTGTTGTTGAAGTGTAATAATCTAATAACTTTGTATATGTGGAGGTAGTTTATAGTATTGGTTTATTTATAAAATATTATACATTTTAATGATTTTATATTCCGTGGATGAAATTGCCCTCACTCCATTATGTAACACCGTTAAGTGTTGTTAATCAATTTCACTTTGCATTCATCCCCATCACGCAATGATATATAGTTGCTCCAATTCATGTTGTTAATAAATTAAAGGAATAAGGGTCAAATAGACCACTGAACTACACACAAAATTACAATTAGGCCATCGAACTCGAAAAGATTGCAATTGGGTCCCTAAACTACACAAAATCATGCAATTAAGTTCAAATTGACCTGTTTACCTATTATTGTGCTAACGTGGCGGTTAACAATTTTTAAAATAATTTTTTTTATATAATTTTAATTATAATAATTAAATAATAATAATAATAAAATAAAAAATAAAAATAAAAACAGAACTGCTGGAGACGAATCTTCTCCGGCAGTCTTCGTCTCCATGGCCGGAGACGAATGTCTTCATCTTCGGCCATGGAGACGAAGGCCGGACCTTCGTCTCCCTGGCAGTGGAGACGAAGGCCAGAACTTCGTCTCCCTGGCAGTGGAGACGAAGGCCGGAACTTCGTCTCCCTGGCAGTGGAGACGAAACCTTCGTCTCCCTGGCAGTGGAGACGAAGGCTGCCGGAGACGATCCGTCTCCGGCAGTTCTTCTGTTTTTTTTTTAAATAATTATTTAATTATTTTAATTAAAATTATTTAAAAAAATTATTTTAAATATTGGTAACCGCCACGTCATTACAATTGTAGGTAAACAGGTCAATTTGGACTTAATTGCATGTGTTTGTGTAGTTTAGGGACCCAATTGCATTCTTTTTGAGTTCGATTGCCTAATTATAGTTTTGTGTGTAGTTCAGTGGCTTATTTAACCCTTATTCCTAAATTAAAATAAGAGAAAATGATATTGCAGTGCCTAAGATATACCGAAAGTATACACTTAATCAGTTAATGCCTTCTCTCTTCTCCGGATTAAGTACACTTAATCCCTGAGTTATTGCCATGTACATATTTAACTCCTCAGTTAAAATCAAAGTGACAATTTTAATTCATCATTAATAGAACCAAGCATCTAACAATGATAAACCTAGACATGCCTGGCTCTAGGCAAGGGTAGGCATGGCGCTTGGCCAGGGCCCACCACCCCATTCCCCGCTTTTTTGGCAAATTATTCTGTGGACGTGAGTCCACCTTGTAAGGTAAACTCAAGTTTAAAATACACAATTTATATATTAAATGTTCACAATTCAAATGGTAAACATTTAGTATGCAAATTATGTATTTTGAACACGAGCTCACCTTGCAAGGTGGACCCGAGTCCATAATATAACTATTATTACTTTTTATACAAAATATAGATTTTTGGTATAAATATTTAATATACATTCAGGGTCCCATAGTTTGAGTTAGCGTAGTTGGAAAGTCTTGTGGGTATCATGTTAAAGGTCACTAGCCCCAAAAGTTTATCCTTTGCACTTTGGGCAGCTAAAAAATATAGGATCAATTTTATAAACTTTCAACTGATGATCTATCTAACCCACGTTCGCTCCGAGAGGCACGGGAGCTGGCCCAGGAGGAATCGTCACTTGTGAAAATTGAACCCAAGTTCTCCCGAAATTCCTCCCCATAAAGAGAGCTCACTTGCCACTCGAGCTACCCCACTGGGTTGAATCATATATAATGATTATGAGTTTCTTCCATTGACAAAAAACAAAAAATAAAATAAAAAATGAATGACAGCACTGCAATTACACAAAAGGTGTCCATACAATAAATGCATAAAATGAGAATAGTTATAACTTATAAGAAATCTATAGGGAACCTCATATTTTGCGGTTTGGCCGTAAAAAGTAGTTTAATGTTTGAAAGAGTTGAAGATTTGTATTATGATCACAAGGTGGATATATAGGTTGAAATTTATATTGAAAAATATTTGTCAGCAATGTATTAAACAAAGATATTTAGAGATTTGGGGAGAAAGGAAGAAAGATATTTAGAGATTTGACTATAACCTACGTTACAAACAAAAATTTGCGTCATTGCTTACGGGGTGTGTTAATTATAGTGAATGCGAGTTAACCAGCTTGATTGGTGTGACTGGCTGTGCACTTTTGTCCTTTAATTTAAGAGAGGTCGAGAGTTGGAACACTTTCTTTTGTATGAAAAAATTATAATTTGGTAAGCACTTTGAGTATCATACTGACTTAAATGTGTCTTTTATAGTTAGGACCTATTCAAAACACCTTGTAGTATATAAAAAAAAAACTATAGTAAATGAGAGTTAAGACGTACTGCATATATTTATATATTACTCCTAATTTTTTATGACTTTTGAATGTGTTGATTGCCATAGGTTATAGGGTACACCTAACCTTTGCAAATTGCAATGAGAAATGAAGGATAATAGCTGAGTGAAATTGGAATTAATTTTTTTTTTTGAGTACGAAATTGGAATTAATTAAAAAAGTTTTAAAGCAAAAACTCTAGAAGATAAAGCTGTATCATAAACAACATTATAATAATTAGACTATTAAAATAGCCCACCATTTTAGTGTGCCGGGAAAATGCTAGCACACTTTATCCCATGTCCACACAGCTACGTGGACCATAATCAAATGTGCATTTTTAATGTACTAAATGTACATTATTTTTGTACTGAATGTACATTATTTTTATACTATAAAAATAATGTACATTCAGTACACAAATAATGTACATCCCCTGAATATAATATACATTATTTTTATACTGAATGTACATTATTTTTATATTGAATGTACATTATTTAATAGTATGGCCCACACAATAATGATAGATCCCACCTAGCCCTACGGCCACAGTGAGGGCAAATTATTGTGTGGACAATGAATATAAGTTATATTTTTATTATATTAAAAGTACATTATTTTTGTACTGAGGGTATATATAAAATAATGTATTTTCAGTACCTAAATAATATACTCTAAAATAATGTATACTTTATGTACAAAAATAATGTGTTTTTAGTATTTTAAAAATGTACTTTAATTTTTATTTATGGTCCACACAGTTGTGTGGACCATGGTCAATGCAATAATGATTGCATAGTGAGCGGCTGCCAAACTCCTAAAATGTTATGTTTAATTAAAAAGTAATATAAAAAATTAATAATTCCATACTAAAATAGTTTAAATACTGAGTTAATTTCATTTTTATCATAGATTTATAAGTTACTAACATTTTACTTTTAGTCCTTTTGTTTTAAAACATCTCCGTTGATCCTAGTATTATTATGACATGATCATTTTTTGTCTCTCATCAACGGACATGTTTAAAATTCGATAAATATGAGGGTATTTCAGTCTATTCAGTTCTAAGTATTAATTCTTTTTTTTTGTCCTATATTTATGTGTCATTTCACTACACTACAGGGGCTCAGGTTCTAGAGGCGCTATTGCAAAGGCACGGATTGTAATTGAAGAAGATCTGAGACTATATGTGAATTAGGATTTTTTTTCAAAATAATAAAAGTAAAAATATAGTGGGTCAACACACTTTATATAAAAAGATGGAAATGTCCTCATATTTAACGTTATTTACACAAGATTGTTGACGGAAAACTAAAAATGGTTATGCCACAATAATATTAGGACCAATATGAAATGTTTTTTAAAAAAATAACTAAAAATGAAACCACACCTAAAAATCTAGGATAAAAAATTGAATTATCTCTAATTATAAAAAAAGAATGAATCTTAGAAATTGCTCATATGGAAAATTAATTATGTTGCATTATTATACTATATTTTCTGTAACAATATACGAATAAATTACCATATTAATAGGAATCAATATCAAATTATGCTCCATAATTATATTATGATAACTCAAATGGCATGAAAATATGCGAAATGAAATTCACAATAGTATAAATTAGGAGTGAGCATAGATTTGTCCAATTGATTCAAATCTGTCAAATTCAATTTGCTTCTGCCTAAAGTAGATGTGTAAAATGGATGGAAGGCGAACCCATTTAATGAAAATCTACCACTACCTTAGCAGATCGAATGTGAATCTGCATATAGTAATTTAATATATACATTATAATAATATATACTATGTAATTATTACATTGTAATTGTAATATAGTTTGTAATTAATACATATTAAGATATGTATGCATAAATATTTGATTATATATATTTATTTATTTTTAATTAATTTCAATTCTAACATGCCAAGGACCTTGTGATCCAGTGGTATCAAACCCTTCCCTTTATACGGGAGGTGGTGGAGGCAATACTTACTCTTGTGCTTCAATAGGTTGAGAAAGTAGTTATGAACAGATACTGCATTGTAATAGAGTTAGTAGTATTCAAAAAATAAAAAAATTCAATTCTAACATTATTTGAGTAAACCTGGAATATCTACATGATTTGGTCTTTGATTTTTGATTTCACTGCATATGATTTGATTTGAATCGTCTAATTTGATTCGAACTGTGGTCATGATTACTTTTAATTTCATTCTCTGTATGGCTTTATTCCATTGTATTTTAAAAAAAATCTGTATGGACCACGGTCTAAAACGAGTCGTTGAATTTTATAAGATATGTAGTATGTGCTCATACATACTTTCTCAACCTACTGAAACACATAGAGTCAAAGTCCATGCTCCCACACTGGTGTTCGAACCTGAGACCTCTCATTTGCTATGTCACTCGACTATAAGATCTTTGGTATGTAATTTATATGTTAGAATAATGAAACTTCTTGGAAAAGATAGTGACCCTGTTTGGTAAATAATTAACCTATCAATCAATTTTGACTTAGTTGACCACTATTAATTGTTGGACTTTGTTAAAAAATTAATTTAAGTGTTTGGTTAATAAGTTTTTTGTAACTCCAAAATACTAAAATTCAAAAGGCTACTCAAAGCAATATTTTCAATTAGCTTTTTGAGAAAATAAATTATAACAAACAGCTATCAGCTAATAACAACTAATTTACCAAACATCTTTCTACAATTAGCTAATGTTATCAATTAATTATATTTTCTAATCCAATCAGCTAACAATCATTTACCAAACAAGGCCAATATAATTTATGAGTTAGAATAATGTACATTATGTTTTAAAATAATGTACATTATGAGTTATAAAAATGTATGTTGCAGTGGATCGTATGAAAAAGAAATGCGCAAAACGATGTCGTTTGGACTGTGGTCCACACAACGAGTTGTTATACCAAGGATCAGAGTTTACCTTGCAAGGTGGACGACCTTAGCCTAAATGACATTGAATTGTGTATTTTTAGTATTGAAATTGACCGCAGTATTGGAAAGGAATTTGTGTTAATGAAACTTCTGGGAAAAGATAATGTACTTTATGAGTTAGAATAATGTATATTATGCTTTAAAATAATGTACAATATGAGTTATAAAAATGTATATTGTAGTGGGTCGCGCGAAAAAAGAAATGCCAGAAACGATATCGTTTTCGGACAGTGGTCTACACAACAAGTTGTTATACTATATGAACCAGGGTCTACCTTGCAAGGTGGATCCTAGTCCTAAACGACATTGAATTATGTATTTTTAGTATTGGAATTGAGTATTTAAAAGGAACTTGTGAATACAAAACAATGTAATCAATTACATATATATGAACATTGTATGTTCGTAGTATAAAAGTTGTGATTTATTAAAAGGTAAATTGTAAACATTTAGCATGTAAATTGTGTACTCACGCCGTTTTGGACTCGGGTTGGTGGACTCAATCCACAGAATAATTTGCCCCACACAACCGTGTGGACCACGTTTCACGCAATAACTATTTTCATTATTCTGTCCTCTAAAAACAAGGACAGCAATTCTAACAAAATTAATAAGCATAGCAATTCCAACAAAATTAAGCAGTGCAATATTTCTTAATAATATAAAGACCAATTGAAGAGCATTTAGCTTTTACAAAAACAAATATGATAAATGTCGAATAGTTACTTGATCTTTCAATTTCTGAGATAACAATTAAACTACTATTGAAGTTTAAAATTTTATAAATTTATGTTTTTACTTGAAGAAACACTTGTGGTGGCCTGGTTAACTTGGTTGGGGGAAGATAGGGATGCTTTGTTCATTCCTAAAGAAATTTTGAGGATCAACCTTGCTTTTTATCTTCACCAACCTATCAAAATTCCCCTTGAAATACTTCAACCCATACTCCATTCCCTCCGAATAACTTTGCGGTCCATTGTGGTTGTTTCCCAAATCTAAGTCTCGGTAGTTCAAAAACGCCGCCCTAGGATTCTTCGAAACAAATGGAGTCATATGTTGATAGAGTTGTCTTATTAACTCTAGGTTTGTCTCAGCCGCCTTCTCACCCTCTTCGACCCAGCTTATTGCATATTGAATCATCGCAATATTTCCCGATCGATGGGGAAAGGGTTTTGCCGTAGAGGGAATCTCCGCCATTGATCCACCGTATGGGTTGAACGTCATCCCCACTCTCTCAAGCTCTACCATTTTCTTGAATATGAACTCTATGCCTTGTTTTTGCATTGGGGTCTGAAGATAATCTGATTTGATCTTGAAGTAGTTTAGTCCTTGTGGCTGCCTATTGAGCAAGGCATCCAATGGAGTTCCTGCTGGGAAATTTGTGTAGAATAGCACTGATTCTATCCATGCCATTTCTATGCAGTCCTCCTGGTTTAACCCTAGCTCTGGGAAGCTTTCATTCATGGTGGAGAGAAGTGTTTTGGTGTCTCCCAGGAAGAGGGAGTTGAAGGTGGCGCTTATGGTCTTGTCCCCCGGATGTGTAGTGCTGTTGACCACTCCAATTGTGAGCCGGATGAAAAGGTTGTTGTCTAGGTGGTTCGAGACGAGTTGGTGGCGATAGACGATGTTGGTTAGGTTCTGGTGGTAGGTTCTGGTGACTCTGAAAACGGTGACCTTAGATGGGACAGGTATTAATTTTATTTTGTATGCCAGGACTACTCCAAAACTATAAGCTCCCCCACCTGTGATGGCCCAAAACAAGTCCTCTCCCATGGATTTTCGATCAAGAAGATTGCCGTTGACGTCGATCATCTTAGCATCAATGACGTTATCGACAGTGAGGCCATATTTTCTCATCATATTTCCATATCCGCCACCACCAATATGGCCACCCATTCCAATAGTTGTGCACACACCGCCAGGGAAGCCATGCACATTGCTTTTGTTGGCAATTGCATAGTAAACTTCTCCTGTGGTGGCTCCAACTTCAACCCAAGCAGTCTCATCCTCAATGCTAACATTAACCGATCGAAAATTGAACATGTCAAGGATAAAAAATGGCACGTCGGAGACATATGACACACCCTCAAAGTCATGTCCCCCACTTCGAATTTTCATTTGGAGGCCATGCTTATTGGCGCATAGTATGGACAACTGAATGTGTGAGATGTGTGTTGGAGTCACAATAAAAATTGGTTTTTTAGTATAAGACTGGTTGAATCTCAGGTTTCGTAAATATTCTTGTAAAACTAGAGAAAATGAAGAGTTGTTTGGGGTGTAAATGAGAGAGGAAATTGGATGAGAAGGGTTTGAATGGTCGTTAAGACATTCAAGAATTGTATCATTGCAAGAACACAAAGGTGCTCGTGCAATAATGCATAAAATGAAAATGGTTAAAAAATATAAAGAGAACTTCATGTTTATATTTTGTGAAAAATAATTTATTGCTTGAAAGAGTTGAAGGTGTATTATGATCACAAGGTGGATACGTTGAGGTTTATATAGGAAAATATTTGGCTGCACCTGGTCCATGAAGATATTATAGGAAATTTGAATATTATAAGGTATATTATGGGGTAGAAATAAATAAGAATACTATTCATATACGGAAATAAAAAAGAATTGACAAGTAAAAGATTTTGTAGGGGAGGCATTAAAGAGCAAGATTATTACGATGAGAATAATAAGTTTGCGAATGAAAATCTTATTATTGATCAATCTACAAGAAAGAAATGATAATAAATAGTAATATTTTTAATAATATAGAGAAATGGAGAATGAATTTTAGTGTCCCTATAATCAATGTCACAGAAGGTGTTGCGCCCTAGTCGGGCGCGGGGAAACGCCTAGCGCCTAGGCGGCCGAGTAATCTAAGTATCTTGTCTCCATTTTTTCACTTAGTGTTAGGAGTTGTTAGACTATTAGTTGAGTACATGGCTAGAGAAATGTAGAAAAGGAGTAGCCAAGCAAACAAAAATAAAAAAATCACTTAACAAAATTAGCACCGACCTGGCCTAGTTAGGCGTCGAATTAGACCTAGTTAGGCGTCCAACTCAACTCCCGACCGGCCTACTAAAAGCCACCTAGAGCTTAACTCGAATGACTTACTCAAATATAAAAAAAATGGCAAAAACTTCTGTGAGACGGGTCGGGTCGGGTCAATATGCAATTGTAACACTTATATGCACAAATGTTATACTTATATGCTCAAATGTAATACTAATCAGGAATAAAATTTTTGTTACTTATAAGGGTAAATGTAATACTTTTAAGGGAAAATACAATACTTTTACATTTCAATTTAAAAGTATTATTTTTCTCCTCAAAAGTATTATATTTGCCCTTATAAGTAAGGGGCACTTGTCAACATTACTTATTATGAAAAATGTATTACTTTTTCTCTTATAAGTAACAAAAATTGTATTCTTGATAAGTGTTATATTTAAGCATATAAGTATGATATTTGCACATATAAGTGCGACATTTGCATGGTGCGTTGACCCGACCCGACCCGTCTCACGAATAAGGATCCGTGAGACAGTCTCACACAAGTGTGACCCAAAAAAAATTGCATAAGAGCTTACGTGGGATGATAACTACAGACGCCATCATCCATGCGACTTTATGTGTTGCATGCATGAATGGTTTTGAATTTTCTCATTACTCCACACATATTTGTTAGTCAACCCATTTGAATTCTCAACGCCCAAAACCTTACTTCTTGAAAAGTTAAATAATTGCTTAGAAAAAAATAAAAGAAAAGAAAAATTAAATCGTAGAATTACAAATGCAATAAAAAGTCAAATGCTAAGTTTCTACTTAAAATTTTATTTTATATTCATCTTGATTTTTTAAAAATTTTAAAATCATTTTTAGTTTTCCTAATATAAAATTAGAAAACATATATGTTCAAATACAATTAATTTTCGATCAATTTATAAAATGTATAACTATTCAAAATTGGCAAACACTTGGGTGAGACCGTCGGGTCGGGTCGATATGAAAATGTGATACTTATACGCGCATTGCGGGAATGAGATAATGCCCAATGTTTATTTTTAAAAAAAAAATATTTCATAGTATAAGAATGCAAGATTATATAGGAGATATTCGTGCATATATAACTGAATGTTGAATTTTGTTTATTTAAATCGCTACTTCAAAATATATGAATGCAAGATAATATATGATTGATTAATTATAATTGTCACTAAAATAAATGTTTGTAACTTTGTACAAACGCTAGTTTAAAAATGATAGCTAGTCTAAATAAATAGTACTCATATTACTTTTGGTTTGAATGCATATATATGTATTATTTTTTTGTTACGTTGTAGCTACTAATTTATTTAATTTAATAAGAGTAATAGAGTGGAGTACATACTTTTCAATAATATACTCTTAACATATTCGTAGTATATATATTCTATAATTATGTCATTGAGATGGGGTTCGAACCTAATACCTTTATTATAAAATTAATGTGTAAGTTAAAATTTAACGTAATATTCTGTTACTAAAATTCATATTAACGGAATGTGATGTTATTTAAGAAAAGATAATAATATAATAAAAGATAAAGAAGAAAAGTAAAAAAAAATACTAAAATCAAAATAATCTAAACCAATCATTTTATCAAATAATTTGTCAACAGTTCTTAGTTCCAGTTATAGGGCTAACTTTATTGTCTCTTATTAGTATATATATAGTAGATATTTTTTGTAACAATATACGAATAAATTACCATATTAATAGGAATCAATATCAAATTATGCTCCATAATTATATTATGATAACCCAAATGGCATGAATTATGCGAAATGAAATTCACAATAGTATATATTAGGAGTGAGTGATGAAGTAGTCATTTGGGTGAATGGATGTGTAAGAGGGTATCCTTACACCGGATATCGTTCTCACAAGGATTGGCGATAGGAGGTGAGCTTTAATGTTCCATGCATAAGATACTAATGTTCTTCATGGAAATCTAGCCAAATCGAAGGGTTGATTTGGATACAAACACAATATCAAACAACAACCTATAATGAAAACAAATGATAAGAGAGTGGATGTAGATAGGAACTAAAGGTAGATAAGATGGTGATATCAAATTGGGGACCAAATAGATGTCATATAACAATAGGGAAGCCTTTCTCAAGGTCTAACCCACACTCTTAGAACATTCAAGGACATTCTCATGACACAAGAATGTCTAAGAGACATTTCATCAAACACTTGGTGTTCTTAACATCACACAATCCCATTTTCTCAAAGGTGAAGCATGGTTGATCAACTCCTTGAACTTAGACTAGGTTGTCACTCTATAATCGGGACTAAAATAATCATGTCAATCAACAACATCAACGTCATGTCTCAATTTTCCTTAACCAATTCAAAATCATCAATCAAATGCCTAACCAACATTCCTACCACCCTCCAAGGAGAACTAATCACACATAATAATGAAAATAGCACAAGATTCATAATCAACAAGGAATTCCATAACAAACATAAGATAAAGATCAAAGTAATAAAACAAGAAAGTAAATTGCAATGAATGAAATAAAGAGAAGAAAAAGTTAATTATCTAGTGAAAATGGATATGAAATAATTCTTGAAATCCAAGTTTAAATGCTTCAATCCAAGATGAAGGTTAACACAAGAAAAACAAACACAATGAAGGCTTTCAGTGCTTAGCACTTATTGCACAAACACAAGGCTCAACGTGGACAACTAGGGGTAAACATATGTATAAAAGGTAGCTAGGCTTAAAGGCTTGGGCTAAACAAAAATTGCCTAAATCATTTCAAAATATGCAAATCTTAGACTTCACTTAGAGAGTAATGAGGCAAGTTCTAGCAAAACAATCATCGCCGGAATCTCACATAAGCATTCACTAGCAATGCATAACATACTAGATCAAGAATTGATTCAATTATTAAGAGGTTAACAAGACCATTGGCAAGAGAATATATCAATCATGTAGTACCCCTTGGCTCATCAATCACAAGTTGAATTGCAACAAGTTCCACCAAAACAAACCACAAACCAACAAAGAGGGAGTGATCACAACTTCAATCAAGGAAAGAAAACTTGTCAAACATTATGCACAATGAGTCATCCAAACAAAGTTTCAAAAATTTTCAAATATTACCCAATTTTTGTCCCCCCCCCCCCCCCACACTTAGAAATAAAGCATAAGGGGGGAGGGGGGAAAGGTAGCACAATAAGCACAATAGGGGATAGGGTAGGGTAGGATAGACTATAAAAGATAAAGCATTATACACAAGGAGCACAATCTCTACTATACATACAAAGTAAACCACTATAAGCAACTTAAAGAAAGTAGAGAAGGAAAGTGAGACTCCCTTAATGAATCTCTTATGCACAAGAGTCATCATGAAGCCTTCTTGGATCTAAGCATGCTTCTCGATGTCAATCCTAAGAGTCAAGAGAATATAAATATTAAAAGCACATGTACAAGCACATTTAAGTAATAATTTGTTAGAGAAAAAAAATAAATGAAATAATTATTTTAAGCAAAAACATGTCCATTTAACATCAAAACGGGGGCGGGGGGGGGGAGGGGGGGGGGGCTGCCACTTTAAAGAGGAGAAATGTGGATACTCCCTTAAATAATTTAAATTAAGCACCTCAACTATTCATTTTGATGCATTAGGGTCAATTAGCTGGTAATCCTACCGTTTAAATTATTTTAAAAATCCTAATTTCATTATATTAACTATACTTTTTAAAAATTATCTTTTCATTATGATTTAATTTCTTATTCTTTCACAAGAAACATCTCACTACCGCTCATCGCCCCCATTCCATTGTCGCTGCTACAATCGACGTCCCGCAACCAATCACCCTATTATCGCAAAGAAGGCGCCGACCATCACCATCTTCAATTGAAGAAGTCAACACAGCGGTCACCTTCTTCCTTCTTTCACATTAAACATCTCACTGCTGCTCATCGCCACCATTCCATTGTCGTCGCTACCATTGATGTCCCGGAGCCAATCACCCTATTGTCGCAAAGAAGGCGCCAACCATCACTATCTTTAACTAAAGAAGTCAACACGGCGGTCATCTTCTTATATCGAATAAGGCGATCTGACGTGACTGGTCGCCGACCTTCTTCACTATAGAAGGCGACGACGCGACTTGTCATAATTATTCAAAGTAACAACAACAACAACAACAACAACAACAACAATAATAATAATAATAATAATAATAAGACATGTATGTTAACAAAAATTATGCTATGCCATCAATAATTTTGAACCGAGAACATATGGGTTACTTGTAGATAGGAATTAGATGAAGTATATTTTAATGATTTTTGGTATTTAATTGAAATTTTTAAAACTCAATGTTCTAATTGCTATTTCCTTAAAAGTTGGACTTTTGACCCTTGAGCAAATATTTAATACTTTTCTATAGATTTATAAACATTTATATTGACTAATACTTTTCAAAAAAATAAATAACACTGTCTTAAAAAAAAAAAAAAACAACACATTTTAGTATGCATTCACTATTACATTATCGTTAAAAAATTTATAAATTTTATATTTATTTCACGTGAGCCGATTTTACACACATTTTTTCATGCGATGTAGTTATAACATGTAATTATGTTTTTTTTTTGGTAACCAAATTTTTAATAGTTACGGCAAATTTGATAAAGTTGTTCGATAAGTTTGAATAATATTTATTTACTAGTTAAAATAAAAGTCAATATGTAATCTGAAAATGATGTTACAATCAAGATTAAAGTGATCAAAGAAAATTTCGTAATTATTGGGAACAAGTAGGAACAGAAATAAAATAAGCACGCCAGGCAGCCACCAAATGGTAGCCGCCATTGGCTTCACATGACGGCTTATACATTGCGTTTCGAAAAGGCCGATCGAATTGCAACGACGTGACGGCGTTTCAGGTCAGACATAATTTGTGATAATCTTCAATCCTCCAAAGTTCACACAAGTTGATTATTTGGTTGTGGTGTCTTTCTTAAAATAAATTGGTGATAAATAGGTAGACATTAAACATTTAACTACATCTCTCTATGCTAAACCACAACACCACATCTCAAATTGTGCAGGTGCTGAATTCAGACCCAATCGACGCCCAATATTTTAAAGTTCATTTTCTTAGGTTTAGTAGTACCTTGGATATGAGTTCTAAATATATAAATTTTATATACTAACACTAAAAGAAAAAAAAAATGAATTGAAAGTAATTTGAATTATATCTTTTTAACTGAACCAAACATGTAAAATAGGACAATGTGGTAACTAATATATATATATATATATATATATATATATATATATATATATAATCCTAATCATCATATGAGAATCACTCCACATGTGAGAACTTGTACAAATTCAAATCATTGATCTGCAAAATTTGATAGATGAAAAGATCAAGTAAAAATTAAAATGGGTGGATTCACTTTCATAAATAATTTGACTTTTTGAATATTTGAGCCGCCATTAATAATTTCTTTGATTGACAGCATGAAACTTTCAACTCTATTATTATTATTATTATTATTATTATTATTATTATTATTATTATTATTATATGTTTAGAGATGACATTTAATTGTATATGTCTTACCTTATATTTATTTTATCCCACATGTGTTGGAAAAAAATAATAACAATAATAATGAATTTTTCTGCAAGGCTTATTAACAAGGACAATATATTAATTATATCCATATGTAAAGGTGCTTAATTAACATGGTCAAAACATTAAATATACCAACGTATGGCATAGGCGCATGAGTTGATGAAGATAGATGGAATGTCAAAGAGAAAACAATTTGGTTAACCATATGCATTTTGGAAACTTCTAAGTCAATTGAAGGCCAATTAATCATATGTTATCCATTCAAGCCAAAATTTATTCATTGAATATTTGCTTGAATGAAGCCAAATATTTCTCTATATAAACCGTAACCTATCCTCCGTTGGATCATACATAACACAAAATTTCACCTCTTTCAAACATTGATTTTTGACGAAAGATCAATTCAACACCCAAAGTATGAGAGCTGCTTTTTTGTTAACCATTTTCCTTTTATCCATTGGTGCTTGGGCACCTTTGTGTTCTTGTGCTTCAACCATTCTTGAATGCCTTAATGATCGTTCAGATCCCTCTCATCCAATCTCCCCGGTTATATACACCCCCAACAATGGTTCATTTTCTTCGGTTTTACAAGAATACATTCGGAATTTGAGATTCAATGAATCATATACCAAAAAACCACTTTTCATTGTGACTGCTACACATTTGTCCCACATCCAAGCATCCATACTATGTGCCAAGGAGCATGGCCTCCAAATGAAAGCCCGGAGTGGCGGACATGACTACGAGGGTGTATCGTATGTCTCTGACGTGCCGTTCTTCATCCTCGACATGTTTAACTTTAGGGCGGTCAATGTTAGCATCGAGGATGAGACTGCATGGGTTGAAGCTGGAGCCACCTTAGGGGAAGTTTACTACGGAATTGCCAATAAGAGCAACGTGCATGGCTTCCCTGCGGGCGTGTGTCCGACGGTGGGAGTGGGAGGCCATATCAGTGGTGGTGGATATGGAAACATGATGAGAAAATACGGCCTCACGGTGGATAATGTTATTGATGCCAAGTTGATCGATGTGAACGGTCGTCTACTTGATCGCAAATCTATGGGGGAGGACTTGTTCTGGGCCATAACGGGAGGTGGTGCCTCAAGCTTCGGAGTTGTTTTATCTTACAGAATAAACCTAGTCCGCGTGCCACCTAAGGTAACAGTTTTCAGTGTCAGAAGAACCTACGACCAAAACGCTACAAACATCGTCTACCGCCACCAGCGCGTGGCCCACATGCTAGACCCCAACCTCTTCATCCGCCTAACACTCGACGTCGTGAATAGCACCACACAGCCTGGAGAAAAAACCATACGCGCCACCTTCAACGCCCTTTTCCTCGGAGACTCCAAAACCCTTCTCTCCACCATGAATGAAAGCTTCCCAGAGCTAGGGTTAACCCAGACTGACTGCACAGAAATGTCATGGATAGAATCCGTGCTCTTCTACACCAGTTTCCCATCCGGAACCCCCGTGGAAGAATTGCTCTCTAGGGTCCCACAAGTCCTAGTCCACTTGAAGAGAAAATCAGATTATCTCCAAACCCCAATGCCCAGAGACGGTATAGAGTTCATCTTCAAGAAAATGGTGGAGCTTCAAACACCCATGCTCACATTCAACCCCTACGGCGGGAGAATGGCGGAGATTCCCTCCACCGCAAAACCATTCCCTCACCGTGCCGGAAACATCGCCAAGATTCAATACGCAACAAACTGGAACGAGGATGGATACGAGGCAGCACAACACTACTTAGAAATCACAAGACAGCTTTACGAATATATGACTCCATTTGTTTCGAAGAATCCTAGGGAGGCGTTCTTGAACTACAGAGACTTGGATTTGGGGATAAATCACAATAAGGGTGGGCGAAGAAGCTACCTTGAAGGGAAAACATATGGGTTGAAGTATTTCAAGGAGAATTACAATAGGTTGGTGAAGATAAAGACCAAGGTTGATCCAGATAACTTCTTTAGGAATGAACAAAGCATCCCTACTTTCCCAACTTGGAGGAAATGAAATGAAACTACTTAGCCTATATATGTCTCTCCTTAGCTCCACAATAAATAATGTTAAAATTTCATTCTGTTGGTTATGTACTAATAAATATTTGTATAATAAGAATTATTTAATTTAAAATATTTGTATAAATTTTTGTCCATACTTTAATTAACAAATAGTATATCTACAACCAAGTATGGTGATCACATTTATCACAAATGATGTAATTATAGAGAAAATCATAAGCAAAAAAATTGATCACATTTATCACAAATGATATAATTATAGAGAAAATCATAAGCAAAAAAATTTGGAGAACTAAGTAGCATTTGCTACACTTCATACGCAAACTCACATTTATCACAAATGATGTAATTATCGCAAAGTTTCGAACCCGTGACCTTTGGATGGCTCTAATATCAAATTGAATTATGTGTTCCATCCAACTAAAAGCCTAAACTGATAATTAGAGTGCACATTTATGTTTATATTATATTTATGCTCACACATCTCACTTTGAATTTTTTAATGTAATTACAAAATCATTGTCACAAACCGAAATAAAAGGTTCTCGTGAGGACAATGCTTCTCGTACGCCGTGCGGTCACTTACCATTAAGTACGAATAAATGCACCACAATGTGTTCGAAAATGCATCATTAGGTGTGGTGCGGGGTGGTGCACTATTTCAGTGTGTGGTGCATTTCCGAACAATATGTGGTACTTTTTTGCATAACTATTGGTGAATTTGCACTAACTGCACTGGAAACACTTTCTATATTTGAACCATATTTTATATATATATATACATATATATATATATATATATATATATATATATATATATATATATATATATATATATATATATATATATGTAT
>NC_044925.1:5873413-5878989 GCF_003576645.1 Ipomoea triloba | reverse complement strand
TTATATATATATATATATATATATATATATATATATATATATATATATATATATATATATATATATATATATATATATATATATGTATGTATATCCGTTCAAATGTGGTCGCACCTTCCTGTGCGGCTGTGCGGTATACACCACTCAATGTTTAGAAATGCATCACAATGAAAATGCATAAAAACACCTCATAACTCCCCTGTTTCTAATAAATGGTGTTTGCATGTGCATGGTAACAATAATAGTGAAAAAGATAACGGAAGTTATAATGGTAGGGTTATGTTTGTCCAAAATATTGTATATTACAACTTTTATAGCATAATGTATAAATAAAACGTAACGGAAAAAATGGACATAATTGAAGGGTATAATAACATAATTCACACTTATTATGTTTTTAGATAACTAAAAAATTAGCAAGGCCGACTCAGCCGAGTTAACTCGACTAACTTGGTTGAGTTCACTGCCAATTCGACCGAGTCGGTCGAGTGGGCTTCTTAGGCGGCTGGCCGCCTAGGGGTAATTCGCCTCTACTTAGGGGTGCCTAGCGCCTAAACGACCGAATTAGGCGGATTTTTTCAACAATGAATGTAACACATTGTAATAAATTGGATTGAGTTTGTGATCTGACAATAAGACTAATCACAATATCCATCATATTAGGTGAGAATTTTATTATAAAAATAATGTTATCTGTTTTTTTCAATTTTTATCTTAAGTTTAGATTTCTTAAATGATTAAAGTCAAACTGAAGTTTGTGCACAAACTTGAAAATATCCTCTTATTATTTCATTGAACCTTGATGGTCTAGTACGCAACTTTTAAAATTCATTGCAAAATAAATTCAAAGCCGTGTTTTTTTTTTTTTTTTTTTTTAAGATAATTCAAAGCCGTTTTAATTACTCATACATCCTTTTAGAAAAAACAACAATAATGTTAATATACGCACGTGCTCTTATATTATTGAATAACTCTGTTTAGGTGAATGTACTCTAATAGTCTTTGTACTTGTACTATTACAAAATGTTTGTTGTAAATATAATTGTTTTGTGATAATTATCCTAATTTCTCACTTCCATGATTTCCACAGTTTTCATAATATATATATATATATATATATATATATATATATATATATATATATATATATATNATATATATATATATATATATATATATATATATATATATATATATATATATATATATATCAACGGTTATATATATAATGAGAATGAGGTTCTGAGTTCCAGTATTCAACTTCTTCTTCTTCTCTTTTTGATCTCTCTAATTTTCTTTTTATGTTCTCTATAATTTTACTACAATGTGTAATTTATTCTTATATTATAAAATTGATCAATTTATTCCCTTCCCTATTAAAACTTTAAAAGTAGAGCAACAAAACATAATTATTAAAAGCATTAGTTAACTAGTTGAGGAAAAATGATGGTTTTAGTCCAATAATTATACTTATATTGCAAAGAAATGCAAAGAAATGTGAAAGGAAGTTTTCTAAAGAAATGTGGAAGGAAGCTTTTGAATTATATGGTTTTTTTGTGGGGATATTCAATGTGATATACTACTCTTTTAAATTTAAATCTGACCCATTGCATATCGTGATTGTTCTCCCATAGACCTAGTGCGTGGTAGAATTGAACTTTTCCTCATCTGCGTTTTTGCATTAGTAGGTAGTCTATATTCATATGTTACCACCATATATAACGTACCTCTAAGGCTATCAAAGAAACTAGGTATACATGTTCGTTACAAACATCTGTCTGTTGCCTCAATCTATACCTAGAGCACATGATAGTGGATCAATATTTAATTGTGTACGTTGACTACATACTTTATGAAGATCAGTTCACGACATTAGGGGGGAGATATAAGCCCAAATTTAATAGAATGCCGAGAATAGAGATGGAAATAGGACGAGTCGAGCCGAGCTAGAAAATTAGGCCTGAGCCTATTATGAAAATCTAAGGTCGGGGCCTAGGACTAAGCCTGTATGTAGGCTTTTTATTAGTTTCAAGCCTGAGCCTAAAATTGACCTGGTCTAACCTAAAGCCTTTTTAAAGGCAAATTATGCTATGGACCCGGGTCCACCTTGAAAAGTGGACCTAGGTCTAAAATGCGCTCTAGAATATTTTGTGAATATAGAGTTTAAAAATTGTGTTATACTGTTGAATATAGAATTCTGTAATTGTGAATATAGAGTTATGAAATTGTGAATATAGAGTTTTGTAATTGTGAATATAGAGTTCTGTAATTGTGAATATAGAGTTCAAAAATTATGAATATAAAGTTCAAAAATTGTGAATATAAAGTCCTGTAATTGTGAATATTGAATTTTGTAATTTGGTATAGGGATGGGATCCTGTGAGACGACCATTTGTAGATGAGAATCATTCATTTACAAAAAATTAATGAGCAAGATTTATTATGAAATCACATTGAAAAAAGGTACAATTAAATAGATAGGGGTGACATAGTAATTTTATTGCATTCTTGTAATAAGATTTTAATTGCCAACCAATTCTCTCCTTTTTGTAAAGACATTCTATCTAAGGTAGGACTAAAAAAAAAAACAAAAAACAAAAGAAACTAATATGGAGCAAAAGGGGCTGCAGAAAGTTTGAATATCCAATTTGCGAACTGCGTGCAGCACAAGACAATGGCGGAAAAAAAACTGGGTGAGTTTTATTTTTTATTATTTTTTATAATGTTGTTATTGGTGTCGGACGTGTATACATTTACGCATTAACATATGTGCAACTCACTAATTGATATACGGATGAACTTAGGGTAACGAACGGTGTATGGGTGAATTTGATAACTTTTATTTTTGTTTCCAAAATAATTCGGGTGAGGAGGGAACGGTTGTGCGAATGCTTTACTGGGCGTGTGTACAGTCAGATGAGGGGTTCACGTTAATGTGTTGTGCAAGTTTGTGCAGTTATGCACTGACGTATGTACAACTCACTGATTGATATACGGATGAAAAATGGTTCTTAGTTGCGTGTTCTGGTTCCGTATTGTTGATTTTTTTTGGTTGATTTTCGGTGTCTGCGTATGTCTGTTGCTTTTTTTTTTGGGTTGTACGTTTGTTTTTTTTTTCTTTAATAATTTTTTTGTGGTTTTTTTCTTTTTTTCGGCAGAGTTGGGTTTGTCAGGGTAGGTTTCTGGGTGGTGTTTTTGGGGTGTTTTCCGGGGGAATGTTTTTTTGTGTAGTTATATTACAATTTTAATTTGTTATGGTAGAGTGTTGGTTCCGAATGGTTGATGCAACGTAACATGGACGTGTTTTCTTTGCGTTGTGTTTTATTGGCTTTTAAACTGGTCTTGGTATGTGTGTTTGTGATGATTCATTATTGCTTTGTGTCTTTGCATGTTGAGGTGTATGCGTGTGAGGGATGAAGTCTGTGCGCGAACGAAGACTATATTTTAAGTTTTCATGTTGAAGATAAATGGTGGGGTGCATGGTGGTTTAAGGATAATGCACACACTATACAGTAATGATGCATCAACCATTAGTGCCAAAATGGTTAATGCATGCAACATTACTGTATAGTGTGTGCATTGTGTTTGTTTATTTTTTTTTTAAATATCTGGTTGTCTATGTGTTTAAGACTGCGTATGTATATGTAGGAAATAATGCTGGCGAGATTCAAAATATAATTCTACATAGTTCAGAACTTTGTCTCTCCCCCCATGACATTATTGCTTCTTTTCCAAGTAGGCAGTGTGTGGCAAGCTTATGATGTATACTTACACATTTTATTATACATTGAAATTTACTGTGCATATACGTAGCGTAGTTTGTGCGTTTTCTAACCCAGTGTGCATTATTAAAGCGGACCAATGTGCTTGAGTGTTATATGAATTTGTTAGTGACCTATGGATGCACGTACAAAAATTCTAAGCAACAAAAGGCCAGGGTTGTAAATAAGGATTTGTAAAAAAATAAAAGGAGCAAACTTATCATGAAGTTGATGCACACTAATGTGTTGGTGCGTGCTTAACATCCAGACTTATTTACATGTCGAACGTCACACACGCACACACCTATGCAGTAGAAACAAATTACAAGTTCCGAGCAAAATAATGCATCCCAAACCCTTCATTGCCAACCCAACATCACCCACGCACACGCACACGCAGACAATACTTAGTCTTCTGCCCACGCCCAATATCACAAACACACATACATGCGCATCACAAACAAATTAAAAGTTGATATGTGCAAAATAAAACATCCTAAACCCTTCATTGCCAATCCAACGTCACCGACGCACACGCACACGCACACGCACACACACACAATACTCAAACTTTTGCACACGCAATTTCTCAAATGCACACACCTACGCATCACAAAAAAATTAAAAGTTCCTAGCTAAACAAAACATCCCAAATCTAAATACACACGGTTCGCAAGAAACAAATACAAATGGTCATGTATGTATGGTAAAATATTTCGTGAACCCGGAATGAACATCCTCGCCCCACTACAATTACTTAAAATGCAATCTCCCATTATGCACCTAGTACACCCAAATACAATTGCACAAACTATCAAGACCAGGCTCACACGCGCCAAAAATGACCACATTCAAGAAACAAATACTCTCAAACTTTTGCACACGCCCAACGCCACACATGCACACACCTACGCAGTAGAAACAAATAAAAAGTTCTGACCGAACTTACCGACGACGCCAGGTCTTCTGCCCTATGCGCACTTTAGACGGCTGAATTCGATTGTTTCTTCTACGCCGATAATTTTTTAAAAAATATATAATTATTTCATACCATGGTTAGGATCCATTAAATATGGAAAATATTCTATTTCATTTATATCGAAAATCAAAGAACATAATTAAATTACAATTACACCCTTTTGTATTAATTTCATCCTAATATAATTAATAGAGTTAATACCTCCAATGGTCCTCCGAGTATTAGCGATTTACCAGCTGTGGTCCCTCGACTTTTAAATGACCTCAAATAGTCCTCCAACTTTTAAAACATAACCATCCATGGTCCTAATTCTTAAAATAACCCGAGTTTAAAATGATCACGAGACGTCCTAAAAGGACCACATGTGGTTATTTTTTAAAACTTGAATGACCATTGGAGATCATTTAAAAGTCGAGGGACCACAGCTGGTAAATCGCTAATACTCGGAGGACTATTGGAGGTATTAACTCATAATTGATATTTTTATCTCAATCCTATCCATTAATTTCAATTTTTTTAGATGGTTGAGATAGGATCTCATGATTTCATCTAATAGAATGGTCTCATAGGATCCAGCATACATATATATATATATATATATATATATATATATATATATATATGTTAGGAACATAATGTATTAGGTGTTGATGATACCAAAAATGTATTTTAGAATCCCCTAAAGTCTCGAAAGATAGGAATCAATGTAAGTTCGACAAGTAAACTAAGAGCGAAAATACAACCGGGTAACTTGAGCTCAACTCGGAAAATATTTAAGCTTGAGGTAAACTTGTATGAACATCTTAGAAGACTCGTGTTGTAATTTCATAGATAGA
>NC_044925.1:5818766-5873388 GCF_003576645.1 Ipomoea triloba | reverse complement strand
CGACTTTGGATTAGTGCACCTTCTATCCGTTTGTTGTGGAATTCTGATGTGGCATCCACTTCTGGCACCTCCTTAATATTTTATCTCCATGATATTCTTCTTCTCCAAACTTTATTCATGCTTCCTGACCGTCATTCGCTTTTGGAGAAATGTCAGTTTATCGAGAACCAAGATTGATGTCTCCCGATTGTTTGATGTCTTGATCCCATGTCTTATTCCCTAAAACGAGGATCAATGGGAATTTAAAAAGAGTAACTTTTACCAAAAGTAGCAAGTGGAGCATGGACTCAAGAAAGTGGATTATGGAATATCCACTACCAAACAAAAGGTTCAAGTTACAAGACCACCACTCCATGAAAAACGCTGAAAAGATGCAAGTCCCATACACAGCATGGGAGACAAATTTCAAACGGAGTAATTTTCCCTCCAACGGAATTATTCCTTTACTCTCATATAAAAAGGACGTGAAGACACAGATCAAATAGGGGGAATTTTCGTAAGAGAGAGGTTCGATTCGAAAATCTTAAGAGGTGTCTATTTCAAACGTTCAAGTGCCTGAGCTCAATCCAGAATATCATCCTGATATTCAAAATAGCGAAAAAAACACATCTTAGTTTTTGAGAGAGTTACAAAGCTTAAACTGCTATACATCTAGAAGGTGACCGAAGCTGCTCTACATCGAAGTTGATTCAAAGATAGCTTTTGGTCAGATTGGAGCTTGTTACATTCAACTGTGACAACCAAAGGTCCTTGCTTTGGATTAAGCAAGAAGAGGCGGAGTAACCTGGCAGCTGTCTAGTGAAGATCCTGAGGCTTGAGGCGGGCTTGGTGATCAAAGCTCAAGTGCTCGAGAGGTGGAGTAACTGGAAGCGGGGAGAAAAACCTGAGGAGA
This sequence comes from Ipomoea triloba, assembly GCF_003576645.1. Lineage (NCBI taxonomy): Eukaryota > Viridiplantae > Streptophyta > Magnoliopsida > Solanales > Convolvulaceae > Ipomoea > Ipomoea triloba. Next base: position 5,872,496 of record NC_044925.1, on the reverse strand, counting down.
GGCGGAGTAACCTGGGAGCTGTCTTGTGAAGATCCTGAGGCTTGAGGCGGGCTTGGTGATCAAAGCTCAAGTGCTCGATAGGTGGAGTAACAAGAAGCGGGGCGAAAAACCTGAGGCTTGAGGCGGGCTTCGTGATCAAAGCTCAAGCGCTCGATATTGTACTAAAAAGGGAAGTTTTAGTGCAATCCTTCCAGGGAGTTTCTGGAAGAAGAGTGGACGTAGGCGGGTTGGCCGAACCACTTAAAAATCTCTCTCTCATTTACTTTCTGTATTTATCTCTCGCTAACCTCTCGATTGCACTGCATATAAACACACCTCTCGAACTAACTCAAACTCGTGCTAACTAAAAGGGGATAACTTTTCCGCTGCACATAAAACTTTGTCTTCACCTCGTGAGGTATCGAACCTAAACATCCTGAGTTCAATACACACAAGAGGTCGAAAAGATTTACAAAATCTTATACAAGTCTATTCACCCCCCCTCTAGACTTGTACCCATCCCCTTGGGACCAACAATTGGTATCAGAGCAGGTTCTCTGATCGATATAAACCTTTGTTTATATTGCCTAGAGATCCTTCTTTGAAAAACTCTTTAAAAATCTTTCAAAGCACGAGATATTTTTTAAAATGGATAGCATGTTGTCGAGACATCTTCTTTTTGATCTTAGCAGGTTCGATGACTGGAAAACACGCATGCTTGCGTATCTATCAGCCCTCCATGATGAGATGGCCGAGGTTATAACTTCTGGACCAGTCAAAATCTTAATGGTCAATACTGCTGCAGCTCAAGCCCAAGACACACAAAAGTACATCCCAAAACCAAGGGAAGAATGGACAAGTGATGACAGGAAGAGAAACAACCTGGACAATATTGCCAAGGACATTCTCTTCAGAGCTATAGACGAAACCATTTTCCCAAAAGTGAGAAAGTGCAAAACTGCAAAAGAGGTATGGGACACTTTGATGTTAATTGGTGAAGGTGACGAACAAGAAAAGAAGAACAAGCTCACCGTGGCCATGAAGAAGTTCGAGGACTTCAAGATGAAGCCAGGGGAGAGCATCGACAGCATGGAATCTCGTTTCATGAAGCTATCAATCGAGATCAGCGATCTCGAGAAGGAGATTCCACAAAAGGAGCTAAACCTGAAGGTCTTACGAGGCCTTACCAAGGAGTGGGAAATGAAGGTGATCACAATGCGTGATCACAGGGATTTGAAGAACACCACAACCGACCAACTTTTCAGAGATCTCAAAGCCTTCGAATTTGAGATGCTTCCGAGAGATGAGAACGTGGTGGACAGACGGAATGTGGCACTGGTTGCTGATCAACCATCCACCTCCTCAAGGTCAGATCCTAATCCCACTAATATGTTATCTGACGAATAGTTTGCTCTCTTCATGAGGAAATTCAGGAAATTCATGAAGAAGTCAACGGAGAGCAACACAAGTTCACCTTCCTCCTCAAGAAGGAATAATGAGAAACATTCATCCAGAAGGATAGAGGAGGAAAATCAGGGTCTCTGCTACAACTGCAGGAGACCAGGGCACTTCAAGGCTGAATGTCCTTACCCTATGGTAAGTAAGTATCAAGGCCAAGAAGGCAGGGACTCCAGGAGAAAGGAGGAATCCAAAGAAAAGCCAGCACAAAGTGGCTTCAAGGGAGATTCAAGGAAACATCTGCGCAGAAAGGCGCTTGTTGCTGAGGAACTCGAGAGATCAATCGAGGAGTCCGAGACATCGAGCTCCAGTGAAGGAAGCAGCAGCTCAGAAGATGAGAGGGGACTCATCTGCTTATACACCGAGGAAGAAGAGGATCAATGTCTAATGGCCATTGACGATGAGGTAACTTCTACTTCCACATCTCGCTGCTCTACCTCTACCTCTCGATGTTCTTCGTTCGGAAGCGATGAAGATCCCTTTGAGATGCTTGAAACACTTAAAAGGGATCTCGGTATCGCTAACAGCACTCATGCCAAAATCATGGAAGAAAACAGCAAGCTAACCGCTGAAAGAGATATTCTTAAGAATGTCTCGAAAAAGAATTCGGAGCTAACTCTCAAAGTAAGTGAGTTAGAAGCCAAAGTAATCCTACTGGCTGAAGAGTGCAAAGCTCGAGAGACCAGAGAGCTTAATCTTAGAAAGGTCATAGCATCATACACGAATTCCTCCAAAGCTATGGAGAAAATGGTAAATGATCACAGACCTACTAGTGATAGAACCGGTCTAGGGTTCCGTCAAGACTGTCTCTCGAGAGATAAACAGACCAATGGTTTGGGAACTTCAAATAATGGAGGATCTCAACCCAAACCAAACAAAGGTCATAAAAGACCAACAGAAAAGACCAGAGTAGCTATTCATAAACTGTCCCTATACACCAGCAATGGAAAGTATAGGAAAGCTACGAAGAATGGCCGGGTAAACAATATCGAGAGATCACCTTGCTATCTCTCGCAAGGCCATTCCAAGTACAAAAGGAGCTACATTCCATATAATGCGCCTCAAGGCAAATATGGATGGTCTGAGATCCATAGAGTTGGGAACTCACGGATGGAGAAAGGCAGACTCTATCCATCTAGTGAGAACTGGTCATCGAATCATAATTTCTGGAAGAAACCTCACTTTCAGCAATTTCACATGACCAAACAACGTATGAAAGGCATGGTGCATAAGCCGATCGAAAAGTCTATACCTAAGTTGATTTATGCACCAAAGAGGCCCAAAACCTTTGCTAGCATTCCTTATGATTATCAAACGTATAATGGCTACATTGCACCTAGGCCTGGAGTAATGGGTCCAAGGTATAAATGGATGCCTAAACTTACTAACCAACCAGGACCCAAAGTTTGGGTACCTAAATCTGCTTGATCTGCTTGCAGAACACCAGGGACATATGGTTCATTGACAGTGGATGTTCGAGACATATGACGGGAAACTTAACACTACTAGAGAACATCCATCCTATCGAAGGTCCCTCGGTGACATTTGGAGACAACGAGAAGAAAGGTCGCACAAAGGCTATTGGTGAAATTCATAAGAATGAATTGGTGATCAAGGGGGTATCCTACGTTGAAGGGCTCAAATTCAACCTCCTTAGCACAAGCCAGTTCTGTGACAAGGGCTACAGAGTAATCTTCACCAAAGGCAAGTGCCAAATCATACAAGAGGAATCTCTCGAAGTCGTCCTGGAAGCAGCAAGGAAAGGAAACATGTACATAGTGGATTGGAGATCCGCCAAACCATCCCTATGTATGCTGGCAAGGAGCAAGGAAGACTTATGCTGGGATTGACACAGTAAGCTTAGCCATCTGAACTTCAAAACTATTAACAAGCTTGCTAAGAGGAACCTTGTGGAAGGACTGCCCAAAGTGACGTTTCGAAAGGATAAGATATGTGAGGCATGTCAACGCTGCAAACAGATCAAATCCTCTTTCAAAAGCAAAGCCAAGATATCATCCACTAGACCATTAAGTCTTCTTCACATGGACTTATTTGGACCGGTGGATCCACCCAGCATGAGAGGAAGAAAGTACACTCTTGTGGTAGTAGATGACTACACAAGATTCACCTGGACCGTGCTCTTAACCAAGAAAAGCGAGACAAAAGTTACCCTGCCAAATCTTTTGAAGCAAGTTCAAGTTGAAAAGGATGTCTCGATACTAAAGATTCGGTCAGATCAAGGTGGAGAGTTCGTTAATCAAGTTATCGAGAGCTACTGCAACGAGAACGGTATTCATCATCAGTTGTCAGCTGCTCGAACGCCTCAACAGAACGGGGTTGCTGAAAGAAGGAACAGAACTCTCAAGGAAGCTGCAAGGACCATGCTCTCGCAAGCCAACATATCTCAAGGATTTTGGGCAGAAGCAATCAACACAGCGTGCTATACCCAAAATCGGTCCTTGATCGTGAAAGGAGTTGGAAAGCCTCCATATGAGTTGTGGAATGGAAGAAAACCGAATGTAAGCTACTTCCACACATTCGGGTGCAAATGCTATGTCCACAACAATGGGAAGACTCAGCTAAGGACTTTTGATGAAAAGGCAGATGATGGAGTATTTCTGGGATACTCATCGACAAGTAAAGCATTCAGAGTCTTCAACAAGCAGAGATTGGTAGTTGAAGAATCCATACATGTTTCTTTTGATGATAGAGCATCGACATATCAACCATCAAAGCCAATGGAAGCAGCTGAGGAAGATCAGCCAGAGTCTATCGAGAGATCAAACTTACCTCTCGAAGACAAGCAGTCGATAGTACGAGACGTAGCGGAACTCCAGTCAGAATCAGATGATGAAGAGTCTACAAAGAAGAAAGCTCCTGATTCAGTTGATCCAATCCAGATCATAGATGTTCAACCCATATCTCAACCTTCAACGGAAGTATCAACTGAGGAGCCACAACCCGACCTAAGATGGCTGAGAAGTCACCCTGCTGATCAAGTAATTGGAGATGTACGTGACAGAGTTCGGACCAGATCAGCATACAGAGAAAGCATGTTTGCTTGTTTTCTATCGCAAATAGAGCCTAAGGTGATCGATGAAGCTCTATGTGATCCAGATTGGGTGCAAGCCATGCAAGAGGAACTTCATCAGTTTGAACGAAACGATGTCTGGGAACTAGTTTCGAGACCTCATCATCAGAATGTCATTGGTACAAAGTGGGTTTTCAGAAATAAGATGAATGAGGATGGAGTCATTGTTAGGAACAAGGCCAGACTTGTTGCCAAAGGCTATTGTCAGGAGGAAGGAATAGATTTTGATGAAACCTTCGCTCCAGTGGCACGTCTCGAAGCCATACGCATCTTTCTCGCATATGCCGCCTTCAAAGACTTTAAAGTATATCAAATGGATGTCAAGAGCGCTTTTCTGAACGGACTTCTCGAAGAAGAGGTGTACGTTGAACAACCTCCGGGTTTCTTGAAGGACGTGGGAGCTGACAAAGTATACAAGTTGAAAAAGGCACTTTACGGCTTAAAACAAGCTCCGAGAGCTTGGTATGACACCTTATCCTCTTTTCTACTTCAGTGTGGGTTCACCAAAGGCCTAGTGGACAAAACATTGTTTAGAATTAAGGATGAGGATCACTTTTTATTGGTGCAAATCTATGTGGACGATGTCATTTTTGGAAGCACCAATCCAGACTTGTGCGAGAAGTTCTCCAGGTTGATGAAAGGGAAGTTCGAGATGAGCATGATGGGAGAACTAAACTACTTCCTTGGATTACAAGTGAGACAGCTTAAGGAAGGTATCTTCATCAATCAGGAGAAATACACCAAGGATCTGCTTAGAAAATACAACATAGAAGGGAAATCCTCAGTCAAAGTACCCATGGGAACCTCTCTACGTATCGATGTCGACAGTGAAGGTCGAGAGGTCGATCAAACTACATATCGAGGTATCATCGGATCTCTTCTCTACTTAACTGCTAGTAGACCAGATATATCCTTTGCAGTAGGTGTATGTGCCAGATTTCAGGCAAGTCCTAAGGAAAGTCACTTAAATGCATCTAAAAAGATCCTTAGATATCTCAAAGGTACGCAAAGTGTTGGACTTTGGTATTCGAGAGGTGGATTTTTCGAACTTATGGGTTATTCAGATGCAGACTTTGCCGGTTGTAAAATAGATCGAAAGAGCACATCAGGGACATGTCAGTTTCTAGGTGGAAGACTTGTCTCATGGTTTAGCAAGAAACAGCATTCAATAGCTACAAGCACCGCTGAGGCAGAATATGTAGCAGCTGGAAGTTGCTGTGCTCAGATTTTATGGATGAAGCAACAACTACTGGATTATGGTGTTGAATGTAAAGAGGTTAAGATCATGTGTGACAACACCAGTGCTATAGCTATCACTCAGAATCCAGTATTACATTCAAGAACAAAACACATTGATATCAAGTATCACTTCATCCGAGACCATGTTGAGAAAAAGGACATAACCTTGGAATACGTTGCAACGAAGGAGCAACTAGCAGATATTTTCACAAAAGCGTTATGTGAAAATAGATTCGCTCAACTAAGGTTAGAATTGGGAATGATAGAATTGGGATGAATGATCAAATCTTATCTTCTTGTATTTAGTGCCATGAACTGTTTCGCATGTGAGGAGCGGTTTCATCAACTTTATGGCAGCTTTGGAGTTACATAAGCATTGAATGGTCATTCATATCGCATCCCGTGACTCAACAGTGGTAACCTTTTTGGGCTATAAATAGAAGGATTTTCTCACTAGTTTATATCATCGACTTCTTCATGGAGAAGAAGAAAAGAAAAGACGATGTACCGTTCTGGTATAGAGGGAGAAAATCAGCAACGAAGTCCAAAGATTATCAAGGAGAAAACTATCCAGAATCAACGAAGGGCGAACAGATTACGGAGCTTCCTGATAATCCAAGCAAGCATCCTATTCCCATCCAAGGTGAATGGATCCCCAAATGCGAGGAGATCCACAACGATGGGATACTGGAATCAGGAGAAGAGTCCCGTATAAGTGGGACTCCTACCGCTGCACATTCTGGAAAAGGACCTCCCTCAACCAAATGGAGAACCAAGGGAAAGGGAGATGAAGCCTGTGAGGAAGGCAGCAGCGGAGAGAAGAACAAGAAAGGGAGTAGCCACCCCTAGTTCTGTTATTAGAGAAATAGGACTTTAGTTGGCTAGTTCCTGCTCTAACGATAGATTCCTATTAGGCTGACCAAGGCCAAACAAAAGTTTCTATGGAATCTATTAGGATATTGATTCATTTGTAATATTTTCGAAAATCACTAAATGAACTTAAGGAAATGTTCCAAGTGATATCTTCTTTTGATGAATCAATCTTGTCTCCGTATCGCAATCTGTGTTCGAAAGATAGTTCGAGAGGTACATGTTCAGTTTGCCTGTCTGCGTTATGTCTCGAAAAAGGGCAGTTCGACAGATCACTTCAAAAGATATCAAACTAACTATCTACGTACCTCTAAATGGAGGAATAAGGAGGGTTAGGGATCAATCACTCAGGGGGAAGATCCTTAACCACAGGAGTGCTTAGATGGAGGAATAAGGAGGTTTAGGGATCAATCACTCAAAGGGAAGATCCTTAAACTAGCAAAGTCGAGAGTTTATCTTCGAGAGGTAAAACAAATGAGCTCAACGGATATATGTGGAATGGCTAATGTTGGGCATTAATGTTAGCCACGTGGTCTTCGGTTATTGACGGTTTTTCCGCTCTTAAAGGCATTATCTTGATAAGTGGGAACATGCTTATATAAGTATCATCTCTTTATATCCCACTATCCAAAACCGCATTATATTTATCATCTCTTTATATCCCACTATCCAAAACCGCATTATATTTTACCTCTCTTTATATCCCACTATCCAAAACCGCATTATATTTTACCAAAATATATATCCCACTATCCAAAACCGCATTATATTTTACCAAAATACCCTTACCATATCTTACAACCGCATTATATTTTACCAAAATACCCTTACCATATCTTACATACATAACCGTTATAAAGGGTATTTCTGACCCTTAAATTCTTTTAAATTAACCGGAATCCCTTTTTCGGGTCAAGCTCTCAACCCTACCCATATATCCAACCCAAATCCACATGATATAAAAACCAAATTCTTCTTCCTTACCCGGATTCAAGCTCAAACCGAATACCCAAAACCCTCAAATCTGAAACACTGTACACATTCCCTCCAAAACCTCAAATCTGTCATCTATGGCATCCGAATCCTCCACATCAACCTCATCTTCCGACGCATATCAAAGGGAGTTGCTACACATTCGCTCTCAGATCAAACAAGTCAAGGCGGGGAGTATCCTTGACAAAAACGGCTTCATCACCCACTCGTCAAATCCAAAGATGGCGGAGAAAGTCCTGAAGAAGTTTGAGAAGGCAGGACTAATGAAATATATGACGCACGACTACCAAACCATTCATGAACTCGACTTTACTGAATGGTTCGCAAATGCCAAGGTCACGAAGGGAAAAATAGAGAGTCGATTCAATGAGATTGATATCACGACCTCTGTTGGTGACCTCAGAGCGGCATTCGACTTCGCGACGTCGGAGGAGGCAGTCCAGCATCTCTCGGATTACGACCTAGACAAGCAAGATTTTTGGAATAAAATCCGACTAGAGACTGCACCGCCCAGAGCATCCTTTGCCCTCCGCAAGTTCCACCTAAAGGAGAGGTTTGCTCTTGCTGCCGACCTTATAATGAAATTCGTGCTCGGCAAAGTGTCTGGAATTGACGAAATCAATCTGGACATCCTCAAAATCTTCCACACCATCTGGAACAACAATAAAATGGACTGGGCACGTATCATCTTCAATTTCTTTCAACAGCAGGTGCAAAGTTCAGTCTCCAACACCAACCTGACGATCAGTAAAAAGGTTGGTTTCGGTTTTGTTGTTCAATATCTTCTAAGTTTGAAGGGCTTAGAACTGAGGGAAGGGCGAGAGATTCATCGGAATACCTATATGGGTAGGACGAAATCTCAAGCTCCAAAGGCTAAAGGTGTTAAGAGTGCACCTTCTCCCTCGAAGCCAAAGGGAAGGGGCAAAAGGAAAGCCCCAGCCAAGGAAAAAGAATCTGATGATGAGCCTCTGGATACCCTGGTTAGGAGGGTTGCCTTGCCAAAGAGGGCTAAGAAAGCCAAAACCATCGCCATCACTCAGATTCGAGAGGTAACACCCTCAGTTATCCAAGTACCATTCGAAGACAGGGCGCAAGCCCAGGGGGAACCTCAGGCTACACTGGCCACTGAGGTTGAGAGAGTGCCCCCTACCAGGTCTATGTCAGAAGCTTTATCTGTTAGTCTACATGCTGGTGATAATGCTGAGGGTGCTGATGAGTCTACTGACGAGCCTCGAAAGGAGGTTCGAGAGATTGAAGGTACTGGGATCAGTGATCCAGTACAGACAGAAGTAGAGGAACCACGAGAGGTGGTTCGAGAGATAACAGTGGAAGCTGCATCGGCAACAGAAATCCTGTTTGTTAACTCTGATGAGCTGAATGCTGAAATCACTTCTCAGTTGGATCAACGTACTGAAAATGTGTCTAGCTTGGATGACTTCTCCAGAGTGCTTCGATGGATCAACTGGAGAACAGGTCCGATTGATCAACTGATTTCGAGAGCAGCAGATATGGTGGCTGAGGAGGACTTTGCTTTAAATTGGTTAAACCTCACTGCAATCCCAGCCAATGACCTTCTGAATCTTGCCCATGAGATGCACGTAACCAGGAGAAATCTTGGTCGATCTGACAAGGGAAAGGGCATAGCTGTTGATGCGCAAGAAGCTGAAGCCGAGCCTGTAGTGGATCCTGAATTAGAAGCTCAATTTCAAGAAGATATCAGGCTCGCCACTGCATTATCCTTGGGACATCAAGTAGAGGACACTAGTGGTCCAGGAGAGACCTCTGGGATTGCTCGAGATGACTCTGAGAACCCAATACCAACAGCCGCAATCCCCTTGTCCCAACTATATTTCTCTGCTCTGGACGAACAGGTAGCAGCTTCGAGAGGTGAATCTGAGACCTCTGAAGCACTTGAGGTGGCTGCCAACACTGTTCTTCTTTTGCCAGCTCCTGAGTCCACACCCTCAAACAACACCGATGAAGCACAGACAGTTCGAGAGGGTGAAATACCGTTGCTCCAACTCCCAGGTTTTCCCATCGATATGGAAAGGGAAAGGTGGAGTGCACCAGTTGCTCCTGAAACAATAGTGATTCCTGACTCACCTGAGCAAGCTGAGGTACAATCTGATGANGGACTAATGAAATATATGACGCACGACTACCAAACCATTCATGAACTCGACTTTACTGAATGGTTCGCAAATGCCAAGGTCACGAAGGGAAAAATAGAGAGTCGATTCAATGAGATTGATATCACGACCTCTGTTGGTGACCTCAGAGCGGCATTCGACTTCGCGACGTCGGAGGAGGCAGTCCAGCATCTCTCGGATTACGACCTAGACAAGCAAGATTTTTGGAATAAAATCCGACTAGAGACTGCACCGCCCAGAGCATCCTTTGCCCTCCGCAAGTTCCACCTAAAGGAGAGGTTTGCTCTTGCTGCCGACCTTATAATGAAATTCGTGCTCGGCAAAGTGTCTGGAATTGACGAAATCAATCTGGACATCCTCAAAATCTTCCACACCATCTGGAACAACAATAAAATGGACTGGGCACGTATCATCTTCAATTTCTTTCAACAGCAGGTGCAAAGTTCAGTCTCCAACACCAACCTGACGATCAGTAAAAAGGTTGGTTTCGGTTTTGTTGTTCAATATCTTCTAAGTTTGAAGGGCTTAGAACTGAGGGAAGGGCGAGAGATTCATCGGAATACCTATATGGGTAGGACGAAATCTCAAGCTCCAAAGGCTAAAGGTGTTAAGAGTGCACCTTCTCCCTCGAAGCCAAAGGGAAGGGGCAAAAGGAAAGCCCCAGCCAAGGAAAAAGAATCTGATGATGAGCCTCTGGATACCCTGGTTAGGAGGGTTGCCTTGCCAAAGAGGGCTAAGAAAGCCAAAACCATCGCCATCACTCAGATTCGAGAGGTAACACCCTCAGTTATCCAAGTACCATTCGAAGACAGGGCGCAAGCCCAGGGGGAACCTCAGGCTACACTGGCCACTGAGGTTGAGAGAGTGCCCCCTACCAGGTCTATGTCAGAAGCTTTATCTGTTAGTCTACATGCTGGTGATAATGCTGAGGGTGCTGATGAGTCTACTGACGAGCCTCGAAAGGAGGTTCGAGAGATTGAAGGTACTGGGATCAGTGATCCAGTACAGACAGAAGTAGAGGAACCACGAGAGGTGGTTCGAGAGATAACAGTGGAAGCTGCATCGGCAACAGAAATCCTGTTTGTTAACTCTGATGAGCTGAATGCTGAAATCACTTCTCAGTTGGATCAACGTACTGAAAATGTGTCTAGCTTGGATGACTTCTCCAGAGTGCTTCGATGGATCAACTGGAGAACAGGTCCGATTGATCAACTGATTTCGAGAGCAGCAGATATGGTGGCTGAGGAGGACTTTGCTTTAAATTGGTTAAACCTCACTGCAATCCCAGCCAATGACCTTCTGAATCTTGCCCATGAGATGCACGTAACCAGGAGAAATCTTGGTCGATCTGACAAGGGAAAGGGCATAGCTGTTGATGCGCAAGAAGCTGAAGCCGAGCCTGTAGTGGATCCTGAATTAGAAGCTCAATTTCAAGAAGATATCAGGCTCGCCACTGCATTATCCTTGGGACATCAAGTAGAGGACACTAGTGGTCCAGGAGAGACCTCTGGGATTGCTCGAGATGACTCTGAGAACCCAATACCAACAGCCGCAATCCCCTTGTCCCAACTATATTTCTCTGCTCTGGACGAACAGGTAGCAGCTTCGAGAGGTGAATCTGAGACCTCTGAAGCACTTGAGGTGGCTGCCAACACTGTTCTTCTTTTGCCAGCTCCTGAGTCCACACCCTCAAACAACACCGATGAAGCACAGACAGTTCGAGAGGGTGAAATACCGTTGCTCCAACTCCCAGGTTTTCCCATCGATATGGAAAGGGAAAGGTGGAGTGCACCAGTTGCTCCTGAAACAATAGTGATTCCTGACTCACCTGAGCAAGCTGCTCCTGAAACAATAGTGATTCCTGACTCACCTGAGCAAGCTGAGCCTGAAACAATAGTGATTCCTGACTCACCTGAGCAAGCTGAGGTACAATCTGATGAGCAACGAGAGCAAAATGTCCCAAGTCCTGCTGGTTCGAGAGATACTGAGGAAGACGATGCGACCATCGAAGGTGGAAACAGGGAAGCACCTGTCGACTCATCATCTCCAACCCCACCAGCAGATGACCAAGTTCCCAGCACTGGTTCGAGAGGTGACGCTGAGGGGGAACTTCTATTGGATGGAAACCGGGAAGCGTCCAATACCGAAGAACCCTCTTTGGCTGAACCAGTCTCAACAGTCGCTGAAGCTGAGGCTCCAGGTTCGAGAGGTAAAGAGCAAGAAGTGATCCATCCTTCAGATGGAAACCGGGAAGCGCCTGACATGGAGCTACCTTCGAGCTTTGAACCCAGTGTCCCTGTGACTCCTCAGACACTCAATCGAGAGGTGGACTTGCAACTGCAAGTTATGGGTGGAAATCTGGAAGCACCCAAGTCCCCTCCGATAAAAGGTACTTCTCACTTCTCTTCTCCTACTTCTGACTATGATCGACAGGCCGAAGAAGCCTTCATTGGCGAGGTGCGTAAATTCATGGCCGATCACTCTTAGAAGATGGCTCAGATCGAGCGCATACTGACCATTGTTCGCAATGCTGCAATGCCTGCGGCTGGCACAAGTGAATCTCAAGCCAGCCATGACGAACTTCTCGAACAGGCAGTATGGGCTGAGGATGCAGCACGGAAAGCTGCAGATGAAGCTGCTATAGCTCGAGTAGAGGCTGCAGGTGCGAGAGCTGAATTAGCCGAGATACGAGCAGAGCTTCGAGCCTTCCAGTATTCCAGTGAACTTCGACAGGACATGATGAAAGCACTACTCGATGATCTGTCGAACCAAGTGCCTGCCCAACTTCAAGCACTCTTTGAAGGTATGTCCACCCTCCTTTCCCGTACTGATGATTCCACCAAGGGGGAAAATAAAGGGAAAAAGGGGGAAAATACACAAGGAAGGACATCAACAACTGGCAAGAAAAGGGCAGCAAGTGAACCAGCTGGACCTCCTCCAAAAGTTCCAAAATCATTGAGCAAACAACTGGAGGAAGCGAAAAGAGCAGAAATCTTAAGGGTCCAGCGTACACTGGAAATGGAGAAAAGGAGAGAAGAGGACAGAGAAAGGAGAAGAAAAAGACAAGAACAACAGTCAGAAGAAGAAAGAAAGATCGACCTTGTCATGACAAACTTTAAGTTTGGGAGCAGGGAAGATATTGAACAAAAACTGACTCTTGAGATATTCAAGCTTCTGAAGATCACTGGAATATCTGTTCACAGCAATATGTCTCCAGAAGAATGCATTGCATGGTGGAAAGATGGAGTGATTGATGGAGAATTCGTGGGGGAAGCTTACAGAAACTACAGGCATCTAGACGTTACAGACGAATACATAAGCCTGGTAAATCCNGCTCCTGAAACAATAGTGATTCCTGACTCACCTGAGCAAGCTGAGGTACAATCTGATGAGCAACGAGAGCAAAATGTCCCAAGTCCTGCTGGTTCGAGAGATACTGAGGAAGACGATGCGACCATCGAAGGTGGAAACAGGGAAGCACCTGTCGACTCATCATCTCCAACCCCACCAGCAGATGACCAAGTTCCCAGCACTGGTTCGAGAGGTGACGCTGAGGGGGAACTTCTATTGGATGGAAACCGGGAAGCGTCCAATACCGAAGAACCCTCTTTGGCTGAACCAGTCTCAACAGTCGCTGAAGCTGAGGCTCCAGGTTCGAGAGGTAAAGAGCAAGAAGTGATCCATCCTTCAGATGGAAACCGGGAAGCGCCTGACATGGAGCTACCTTCGAGCTTTGAACCCAGTGTCCCTGTGACTCCTCAGACACTCAATCGAGAGGTGGACTTGCAACTGCAAGTTATGGGTGGAAATCTGGAAGCACCCAAGTCCCCTCCGATAAAAGGTACTTCTCACTTCTCTTCTCCTACTTCTGACTATGATCGACAGGCCGAAGAAGCCTTCATTGGCGAGGTGCGTAAATTCATGGCCGATCACTCTTAGAAGATGGCTCAGATCGAGCGCATACTGACCATTGTTCGCAATGCTGCAATGCCTGCGGCTGGCACAAGTGAATCTCAAGCCAGCCATGACGAACTTCTCGAACAGGCAGTATGGGCTGAGGATGCAGCACGGAAAGCTGCAGATGAAGCTGCTATAGCTCGAGTAGAGGCTGCAGGTGCGAGAGCTGAATTAGCCGAGATACGAGCAGAGCTTCGAGCCTTCCAGTATTCCAGTGAACTTCGACAGGACATGATGAAAGCACTACTCGATGATCTGTCGAACCAAGTGCCTGCCCAACTTCAAGCACTCTTTGAAGGTATGTCCACCCTCCTTTCCCGTACTGATGATTCCACCAAGGGGGAAAATAAAGGGAAAAAGGGGGAAAATACACAAGGAAGGACATCAACAACTGGCAAGAAAAGGGCAGCAAGTGAACCAGCTGGACCTCCTCCAAAAGTTCCAAAATCATTGAGCAAACAACTGGAGGAAGCGAAAAGAGCAGAAATCTTAAGGGTCCAGCGTACACTGGAAATGGAGAAAAGGAGAGAAGAGGACAGAGAAAGGAGAAGAAAAAGACAAGAACAACAGTCAGAAGAAGAAAGAAAGATCGACCTTGTCATGACAAACTTTAAGTTTGGGAGCAGGGAAGATATTGAACAAAAACTGACTCTTGAGATATTCAAGCTTCTGAAGATCACTGGAATATCTGTTCACAGCAATATGTCTCCAGAAGAATGCATTGCATGGTGGAAAGATGGAGTGATTGATGGAGAATTCGTGGGGGAAGCTTACAGAAACTACAGGCATCTAGACGTTACAGACGAATACATAAGCCTGGTAAATCCGAAAGACCCCATCAAGACACGAGAAGCCATTAACAAGAAGAGGGAAGCCAACAAGAAGTAAGCTCTCGTGGCCCAAACTCCATCTTATTATAGTTTATTGTTGTTTATGTTGTTCTTGGTCTTATATGTTTTTGTTTAAACTTTTCTACTAAGCTCAGTTATGTAAACATTCCCTTGATCTCAATATATATATATATCTTTTGCTGGGGGTGTTGCGTGAGTTTGTTTATTCATGATTTAGTAGAATAATTGTCAAACTTACCATATGCGCTGAAAATAAAATNGCTCCTGAAACAATAGTGATTCCTGACTCACCTGAGCAAGCTGAGGTACAATCTGATGAGCAACGAGAGCAAAATGTCCCAAGTCCTGCTGGTTCGAGAGATACTGAGGAAGACGATGCGACCATCGAAGGTGGAAACAGGGAAGCACCTGTCGACTCATCATCTCCAACCCCACCAGCAGATGACCAAGTTCCCAGCACTGGTTCGAGAGGTGACGCTGAGGGGGAACTTCTATTGGATGGAAACCGGGAAGCGTCCAATACCGAAGAACCCTCTTTGGCTGAACCAGTCTCAACAGTCGCTGAAGCTGAGGCTCCAGGTTCGAGAGGTAAAGAGCAAGAAGTGATCCATCCTTCAGATGGAAACCGGGAAGCGCCTGACATGGAGCTACCTTCGAGCTTTGAACCCAGTGTCCCTGTGACTCCTCAGACACTCAATCGAGAGGTGGACTTGCAACTGCAAGTTATGGGTGGAAATCTGGAAGCACCCAAGTCCCCTCCGATAAAAGGTACTTCTCACTTCTCTTCTCCTACTTCTGACTATGATCGACAGGCCGAAGAAGCCTTCATTGGCGAGGTGCGTAAATTCATGGCCGATCACTCTTAGAAGATGGCTCAGATCGAGCGCATACTGACCATTGTTCGCAATGCTGCAATGCCTGCGGCTGGCACAAGTGAATCTCAAGCCAGCCATGACGAACTTCTCGAACAGGCAGTATGGGCTGAGGATGCAGCACGGAAAGCTGCAGATGAAGCTGCTATAGCTCGAGTAGAGGCTGCAGGTGCGAGAGCTGAATTAGCCGAGATACGAGCAGAGCTTCGAGCCTTCCAGTATTCCAGTGAACTTCGACAGGACATGATGAAAGCACTACTCGATGATCTGTCGAACCAAGTGCCTGCCCAACTTCAAGCACTCTTTGAAGGTATGTCCACCCTCCTTTCCCGTACTGATGATTCCACCAAGGGGGAAAATAAAGGGAAAAAGGGGGAAAATACACAAGGAAGGACATCAACAACTGGCAAGAAAAGGGCAGCAAGTGAACCAGCTGGACCTCCTCCAAAAGTTCCAAAATCATTGAGCAAACAACTGGAGGAAGCGAAAAGAGCAGAAATCTTAAGGGTCCAGCGTACACTGGAAATGGAGAAAAGGAGAGAAGAGGACAGAGAAAGGAGAAGAAAAAGACAAGAACAACAGTCAGAAGAAGAAAGAAAGATCGACCTTGTCATGACAAACTTTAAGTTTGGGAGCAGGGAAGATATTGAACAAAAACTGACTCTTGAGATATTCAAGCTTCTGAAGATCACTGGAATATCTGTTCACAGCAATATGTCTCCAGAAGAATGCATTGCATGGTGGAAAGATGGAGTGATTGATGGAGAATTCGTGGGGGAAGCTTACAGAAACTACAGGCATCTAGATGTTACAGACGAATACATAAGCCTGGTAAATCCGAAAGACCCCATCAAGACACNTCTGACTCTGGAGATATTCAAGCTTCTGAAAATCACTGGAATATCAACACACAGCAATATGTCTCCAGAAGAATGCATTGCATGGTGGAAAGATGGAGTGATTGATGGAGAATTCGTGGGGGAAGCTTACAGAAACTACAGGCATCTAGACGTTACAGACGAATACATAAGCCTGGTAAATCCGAAAGACCCCATCAAGACACGAGAAGCCATTAACAAGAAGAGGGAAGCCAACAAGAAGTAAGCTCTCGTGGCCCAAACTCCATCTTATTATAGTTTATTGTTGTTTATGTTGTTCTTGGTCTTATATGTTTTTGTTTAAACTTTTCTACTAAGCTCAGTTATGTAAACATTCCCTTGATCTCAATATATATATATATCTTTTGCTGGGGGTGTTGCGTGAGTTTGTTTATTCATGATTTAGTAGAATAATTGTCAAACTTACCATATGCGCTGAAAATAAAATCTATGTTTATCCTCTATCAAATCAGCCATATAAAGTAAGTATAAGTGTTGGCATCATCAAAAAGGGGGAAATTGTTAGGAACATAATGTATTAGGTGTTGATGATACCAAAAATGTATTTTAGAATCCCCTAAAGTCTCGAAAGATAGGAATCAATGTAAGTTCGACAAGTAAACTAAGAGCGAAAATACAACCGGGTAACTTGAGCTCAACTCGGAAAATATTTAAGCTTGAGGTAAACTTGTATGAACATCTTAGAAGACTCGTGTTGTAATTTCATAGATAGATCAGTAGAAGGCACAAGACAACACTGGAGGAATAAGGGTCTGCGAGACATCAACTAAGTCTCAAGACATAAGCAGAGTTCGAGAGGTAGTACCTCTCGATACAACAATCCAATTCGAGACATAAGCAGAGTTCGAGAGGTAGGACCTCTCGATACAACAATCCAGTTCAAGACATCATCTTTGGTCTCGATAAACTGACACTTCTCCAAAAGGTTAAATGACGGTCAGGAAGCATGAATAAAGTTTGCAGAAGAAGAATATCATGGAGATAAAATATTAAGGAGGTGCCAGAAGTGGATGCCACATCAGAATTCCACAACAAACGGATAGAAGGTGCACTAATCCAAAGTCGGTCTTATTCCCTAGAACGAGGATCAATGGGAATTTAAAAAGAGTAACTTTTACCAAAAGTAGCAAGTGGAGCATGGACTCAAGAAAGTGGATTATGGAATATCCACTACCAAACAAAAGGTTCAAGTTACAAGACCACCACTCCATGAAAAACGCTGAAAAGATGCAAGTCCCATACACAGCATGGGAGACAAATTTCAAACGGAGTAATTTTCCCTCCAACGGAATTATTCCTTTACTCTCATATAAAAAGGACGTGAAGACACAGATCAAATAGGGGAATTTTCGTAAGAGAGAGGTTCGATTCGAAAATCTTAAGAGGTGTCTATTTCAAACGTTCAAGTGCCTGAGCTCAATCCAGAATATCATCCTGATATTCAAAATAGCGAAAAAAACACATCTTAGTTTTTGAGAGAGTTACAAAGCTTAAACTGCTATACATCTAGAAGGTGACCGAAGCTGCTCTACATCGAAGTTGATTCAACGATAGTTTTTGGTCAGATTGGAGCTTGTTACATTCAACTGTGACAACCAAAGGTCCTTGCTTTGGATTAAGCAAGAAGAGGCGGAGTAACCTGGCAGTTGTCTAGTGAAGATCCTGAGGCTTGAGGCGGGCTTGGTGATCAAAGCTCAAGTGCTCGAGAGGTGGAGTAACTGGAAGCGGGGAGAAAAACCTGAGGAGAGGCGGAGTAATCTGGGAGCTGTCTTGTGAAGATCCTGAGGCTTGAGGCGGGCTTGGTGATCAAAGCTCAAGTGCTCGAGAGGTGGAGTAACAAGAAGCGGGGCGAAAAACCTGAGGCTTGAGGCGGGCTTCGTGATCAAAGCTCAAGCGCTCGATATTGTACTAAAAAGGGAAGTTTTAGTGCAATCCTTCCAGGGAGTTTCTGGAAGAAGAGTGGACGTAGGCGGGTTAGCCGAACCACTTAAAAATCTCTCTCTCATTTACTTTCTGTATTTATCTCTCGCTAACCTCTCGATTGCACTGCATATAAACACACCTCTCGAACTAACTCAAACTCGTGCTAACTAAAAGGGGATAACTTTTCCGCTGCACATAAAACTTTGTCTTCACCTCGTGAGGTATCGAACCTAAACATCCTGAGTTCAATACACACGAGAGGTCGAAAAGATTTACAAAATCTTATACAAGTCTATTCACCCCCCCACCCCCTCTAGACTTGTACCCCATCCCCTTGGGACCAACAATATATATATATATATAATCCTAATCATATGAGAATCAATCCCTAGGTGAGAGCATGTGGACAAATTCAAACCATTGATCTGCAAGATCTGATGGATGGAAATTAAGTAAAAAATGAGTCAGGTCATTTTCATACATTTTTAAATGAGCGGGGTGTTTTCATAAATATTATAAAGTTTTGTTTATTTTGAATTGTTAGCTCTACTAGATTAGTGGTTTGGATTTGTTTGCAGGTTCTCACTTGGAACATGGTTCTCACATGATTAGGGATACATACATACATACATACATACATACATACATACATACATACATACATATATATATATATATATATATATATATATATATATATATATATATATATATATATATATATATATAGGCTGGACCTATTTAGTTTAATAAACTTTGAAATGGTCCAAGTCTGACCTTTTTACTAAGCAAGTCTGGCCTAACAAGGCCTTAATTAGGCCAGGCCATTCGTCCCTACAAAGGGTCTTGCCTATTCCCATCCTTAGTCAAGAAGTTCCATATATTGTAATATCAATTCTATTACAAGGTAGTATCTTTTCAATATATTTTCTCCTTCTCCATCTAGTGTAGCCTAGAGAGTCAATACATCATCACCAGAGATTGAATCCTGTGACCTTCTCTCAATGAGAGCCATAGAGATGTCAACTGAGCACAAGATACTTAGCCACACACAATATTTTAAAAAAATATAAAAATGTTATAGATTTGAAATTATTATTTATGAGCCGTTTATTACCAAAAACTTATATTTATCCCAACTATTTAATAAAAAAAATTAACAAAAATGAAAACATGTGTCAAAATATGCGTAAATATTTTGATAGCATAACATAAAGTATAAGTGTGTAACATATTTTGAGTCTGACTCTATTACAATGCAATATCCGTTCATATCTACTTTTTCAACACACTAAAGCACAAAGAGTTAATAATGCCTTTACTGAGGCTCAAACCTACTCCCTTCCATATGAGAGTGCAACCGGGTGCCATTAAACCACAAGGTCTTCACACAAGTATATAACATATATTTATACATAAATGGCAAAAAAATTCTTTAGCAACACTTTTATTTATGTATTCATAATTATATCATTATTAGCACAAATTTTATTTTTTTATAATTATATCATTATTATCATAATATTAGAGATAATACTTTTTGTTTACCTTAAGATTCCTATCCCTACACACAACAACTTACTTATTATTTGCATCACCGCCATTTGATACTTTACCGTTACTTATCATGGAACGAATGTTGTACATTTATACAAAATATAATAATTAAATTTTGAATAGTTATACATTTTGACGGTATTACTGTTACCCGAATATAATTTGTATTATTAGTTGAGTACAGTGAGTAGTACAATAGTGTTGTGTGTAGTAGTTTTGCTTGTCCTCCTCCTACAATGTGATTCTTCTTTTATACTCAGTGCAATGACTCTTTGTAAATGTAACAGATGCTTAACTCCTCCTCTTTGACACACCCTCTAACAGATGCTGCCAAATCTTCCACGAGATAGCACGGAGCTGATCGCACCCTGTGGCACACCCAAGTATAAGAGTAAGGTTTCACCCGCTTCTTGCTTTGCAAGCAAGGGCGGGGATAACAAATATTTTTTCAACTCGTCATGGGCCAACTCGCACTTTGGAGTCCACTCAAACCCCCTGGTCTTCTTCAATATCTGGAAGAAGGGGAGGGACCGTTCGGTCGATCTAGACAAAAACCGACCCAAGGCCGCAAGGCGACCATTGAGCCTCTGGACCTCTTTTATGGACCGCAGGGGTTCCATGTCAAGAATGGTCTTCACCTTCTCTGGGTTTGGTTCTATTCTATTTCTGGTAACCATAAAACCCAAAAACTTGTCCCCATGAACTGTAAAGGTGCATTTTTTTGGGTTTAAGCGCAAATTAAAGTCTTTCGTAATGGAAAATACCTCAGTAAGGTCTTCGACATGAGAGGCGGATCTTGGGCTTTTGACGATCATGTCGTCCACATATGCCTCCATGTTCCGTCCAAGCACTTTTCTAAATAATTTGGCTACCATTCGAGTATAAGTGGCGCCTGCATTTTTTAAGCTGAACGGCATAACCAAGTAGCAGAATATGCCTTCTGGGGTGGTGAATGCATTATTCTCGGCATCTTCTTCATGCATGGATATCTTATGGTACCCTCGGAAGGCATCCATGAAGCTCATCAACTCGCAACATGCCGTCTCATCCACCAGCCGATCTATGTTTGGCAGTGGAAATGGGTCTATGGGCTAGGACTGCGTTGCTCAACCATGGGGGGTAATAGATTTCTTTAATATGCCCATCATGCGACAACGCGGCCACCTTCTTCTTCACGAAGTTCCTTCGTTCTACCGACATGTATCTCTTCCTTTGTTATACCGGTTTCTTGGTGGGATCCATAACCAATTTATGGGCTATGATGTTTCTGTCAATACATAGCATATCTACTGGCCCCCAGACGAACACTTCTTTAAATCGTCGGATGATCTCCACTATTTAGGCTCTCAGCTCTAGTGCTAAACTAGTGCCAATTTTACAACTCTATCCGACCGCGCAGAATCGATCACCACGTCTTCCATCTCAGATGCAGGCTCAGCGCGAAGTCACGCTTCTTCCTCCTTCAACACTCTTTTTGCAATGGTGTGGACCTGCAAATCATTTTGCCCAATCTTTTTACAAGTTTTAATGTAACAGTTGCGAGCTGCTCTCTGGTCCCCTCTCGCAACTCCTATCCATTCGGAGTGGGAAACTTCATACACAGGTGCTCCATCGAAATTATTGCCTTGAGATCCTACAAAGTCGGCCTCCCCAGTATGATGTTGTGTGCACATGTGAGCCTTATTACCACGATAAACTCCATGTCGAGCTTGCAAATGTTGGGGCTCATACCTATTTCTACTGGCAAGATGACAGACCCCTCGGTCTCCACGGACTCCCCTGTAAATCCAGAAAGTGGGGTTCATACCTCTTTGAGTTGGCTCCTGGGTAGCCTCAATTTGATAAAGGCATCGTAATACATCACGTTTACCGAGCTCCCAATGTCGACCAGTATGTGATGTACTATGGTGTCGTTGATGTCCATCTTGATCACTAACGCGCCCCGATGGGGCAAAAGACCCTCCGGAAGGTCATCATCATAGAAGGTGATGGCCTCCTGCTTCTACTTCTTTCCCTTTGGATGGCTTACCACCTCCCCTACGTACAATTGGCAACTCCATTTATTTCTCTTAGCCGGTGTGTCTCCTCCTCTTGCGGGTCCCCCCATAAATATAGTGTATGGTTTGCTTCTTGTGTTGCTTGGGCTCCTCTGCTTCTTTTTCAACTTCTTCTCGCTCTGTCATCTGGTCATGCTCCCTCTTTCTAGCATTCGAGGTAGATGGTTTGGAACCATCGTCCTTCTTCCAAACATTTTTTGGTGGGTTGTGCGATTACTGCTCACTAGATCGCTTGACAAATTGCTTGAAATAGCCCCTTTGGATAAGTTCTTTGATTTGTCGCTTTAACACGTTGCACTCATCTGTGTCGTAGCCGACCTGCCTATGGAATCTGCAATACTTGGTCTGGTCCACGTTTGGAGAGACTTTCATGCATTCTGGCGGAAATTACATGATCCCCATTTCTTCAGCTTGACTCAGGATTACGCTAACTAGATGAGTGAGCGGTGTAAAGTGTCCTAGTGGGACGAGACGAGGTCGCTCGTCCCTTCCCTTCTTTGTGGATGGCTGGTTTGGGCGTGGTGCTTGGTTGGTCAGACCAACTTTATCAGGTTGTCCACTGTTCCTGCCTTCCTCCTCATCTTTCTTTTTTCTATCAGCCTCCTCTACCTCAGTATATCGGTTGGTTGTCCTCATTAGCTCCTCATAGGAGCATGGATGGTGGGCGTTCAGCTGCCTGTGGAAATCTTCTTACCTCAATACTTAGATGAATATGAGGATTGCCGCATTCGAGTCGAAATCATACACATTGTTGACCTCTTTTCTCAATTTGCTCAAGAAATTTCGCAAGCTTTCCCCTCTATCCTGCTTTACTCCACAGAGATGCGAGAATGGTTTTTTAGGTTGTATATTTTTGGAGAAATAAGATAGGAAATTCTTGGACAACTCAGCAAAGGTCTGGATCGAACCATCTAGGATGGTATTGAACCAATCCTGTGCCGTTCCGTCCAAAGTAGACAAGAATGCTCTGCACATGATGGTGTCGCTTGCCCCAATCATCACCACAGCTACATTGTATCTAGTCATATGGACGCGCGGGTCAGAAGTCCCGGTGTAAGCCTTGATGGTGGGCAACCTAAAATCCTTCGGGAGGGTACTTCCATTATATTCGGAAAAAACGGAGCAGCCATCCTCACTTCCGGCTCTGGTGAATGCTCTCTTGCTTCTACTTTCTTTTCTATGTCTTCTATATGCTTTTGGAGTTTCTCAACTATGTCTTCCTGTGGGGTTTTGTGTCTAGTGGAGTGACGCGGAGCCCGTCCACCAAACTCGCCCACTCTTTCCCCGAGTGGTCACCTAGTTACTGCCCTACTTCCCTCTTGACGTGGGCCTCTATTGGAGGACCCTTGTACCACCAGCCGATTAAAGACAGACTTGGAAGCCGCCGGTCGCTGCTCAAGGGCCCTTGGCTGAGGATCGCCTTCTTCGTGTCCCCTTTCATTTCTTGCACCAGTACGTGGCCTGGGGTGGGTTGTTTCTTGCCGTTGGGTTCTCTCTCTTCTTGGGGATTGTACCTCTATCTCTTGAGGAGGCGATGGTGGGGCCTGGTGTAATACCCCGTATTTTCCTAACATTATTATTTTAATAAATATTTTTAAAAAGGGATTATTATTATTATTTTATATAAATCTAACTATTTTGTTATGGGCATTGGGTCAACTTATTTTTTTTTTATTTTACTATTTAAATCCCTAAGCCCAAATGTGATTATTTCGTAATGTTCTGAACCTAACTTTAGCTCAATTTTTTGGCCCATTTATAATTCTCTAATTTTTCTACCGTAACTATATATGTTTTAACCCATAACAGTCTAACCAAAGATATTTTCCCTTACCCACCACAAAAATGTGACAAGTGTAACTTTCTATACCACATGTTTTCATCCTTATCTTATAAAGTTAAGCTTGATCTCCCATATGTCTTTTTCTTCAAGATTTGTCTTCCTTTCCCTTTTGCCTATAAATAGATGGGTTGTGTGGGGAGGAAAAATCATGAGAAGTGAGGAGAGAAATCATATATGTGTGGGAGAAGAATTGGGCAAGTGAAGTAGAAGAGTTGGTTATAGGTAAGATTTATGTCTATCCAAAATTTATTTTACCCCAAATCAAAATATTTAATATGTGCTTATGTGATATTTTTTAAATGATTTTGTGAAAATGTGAGTACATGTCTTATGAAATTATTTGATGTGAATACATATTGTTTGTTCTTGTGATTGTTAGTGAAATTATTAGATTTATAGAGATTATGATAAGTAATGAAATTATGATGTTGAAGAGATTTGGTGATGAAATTATTGGTATATGGATTATGAAAAGGAAAATATTGGTATGTGGATATTATGAATATGAAGGTTTTAGACATAAGATATGACATTGAATAAGTAATTTTGGGTTATAGATGTAAGATATGATATTTTGAAAGATATTGTCATTTATATATTTTGTCCCGGAGGGTGGTGATACTTGAAGGTTTTGAACTATCCTTTATGACTATTATTATTATGATTATGATTATGATGATGAGAGTTGAGATCTCTCTATTTGGTTTTGGCCACCGGTTCATGGAATCGTCCGGTTGGTTTGGATTTGATTTTGATTTGGTTTTGGGCCATTGGTTCGTGGATTCGTCCGGTTGGTTTGGAAGCTTGAAATTTTCCATTTGGATCCATTCCTCCTTGATATTTTATATAATAACTATTTTTGGATATATGAAAAGTTTAATCAATTATTTGAAGAATTATCTTTGGTGGTTATTGTGAGAGTTTGGATACTCTCTATTTGGTGGTTATTTTGAGAGATTGAGATTATCTCTTTGGTATTTATTTTGAGATAATGGAATTATCTTTTGGATGTTTATTTTGAGATATTGGAATTATCTATTTGATAATTATTTTGAGATATTGGAGTTATTCCTTTGGTATTTATTTTGAGAGTTGGAAATCTCTCTATTGGTGAATAAGTTTTGGTTTAAAGGAATTTTGAGTAGTGATGATATTATGATATATATTGAGGAAATTGTTATATGNCTCTGCACATGATGGTGTCGCTTGCCCCAATCATCACCACAGCTACATTGTATCTAGTCATATGGACGCGCGGGTCAGAAGTCCCGGTGTAAGCCTTGATGGTGGGCAACCTAAAATCCTTCGGGAGGGTACTTCCATTATATTCGGAAAAAACGGAGCAGCCATCCTCACTTCCGGCTCTGGTGAATGCTCTCTTGCTTCTACTTTCTTTTCTATGTCTTCTATATGCTTTTGGAGTTTCTCAACTATGTCTTCCTGTGGGGTTTTGTGTCTAGTGGAGTGACGCGGAGCCCGTCCACCAAACTCGCCCACTCTTTCCCCGAGTGGTCACCTAGTTACTGCCCTACTTCCCTCTTGACGTGGGCCTCTATTGGAGGACCCTTGTACCACCAGCCGATTAAAGACAGACTTGGAAGCCGCCGGTCGCTGCTCAAGGGCCCTTGGCTGAGGATCGCCTTCTTCGTGTCCCCTTTCATTTCTTGCACCAGTACGTGGCCTGGGGTGGGTTGTTTCTTGCCGTTGGGTTCTCTCTCTTCTTGGGGATTGTACCTCTATCTCTTGAGGAGGCGATGGTGGGGCCTGGTGTAATACCCCGTATTTTCCTAACATTATTATTTTAATAAATATTTTTAAAAAGGGATTATTATTATTATTTTATATAAATCTAACTATTTTGTTATGGGCATTGGGTCAACTTATTTTTTTTTTATTTTACTATTTAAATCCCTAAGCCCAAATGTGATTATTTCGTAATGTTCTGAACCTAACTTTAGCTCAATTTTTTGGCCCATTTATAATTCTCTAATTTTTCTACCGTAACTATATATGTTTTAACCCATAACAGTCTAACCAAAGATATTTTCCCTTACCCACCACAAAAATGTGACAAGTGTAACTTTCTATACCACATGTTTTCATCCTTATCTTATAAAGTTAAGCTTGATCTCCCATATGTCTTTTTCTTCAAGATTTGTCTTCCTTTCCCTTTTGCCTATAAATAGATGGGTTGTGTGGGGAGGAAAAATCATGAGAAGTGAGGAGAGAAATCATATATGTGTGGGAGAAGAATTGGGCAAGTGAAGTAGAAGAGTTGGTTATAGGTAAGATTTATGTCTATCCAAAATTTATTTTACCCCAAATCAAAATATTTAATATGTGCTTATGTGATATTTTTTAAATGATTTTGTGAAAATGTGAGTACATGTCTTATGAAATTATTTGATGTGAATACATATTGTTTGTTCTTGTGATTGTTAGTGAAATTATTAGATTTATAGAGATTATGATAAGTAATGAAATTATGATGTTGAAGAGATTTGGTGATGAAATTATTGGTATATGGATTATGAAAAGGAAAATATTGGTATGTGGATATTATGAATATGAAGGTTTTAGACATAAGATATGACATTGAATAAGTAATTTTGGGTTATAGATGTAAGATATGATATTTTGAAAGATATTGTCATTTATATATTTTGTCCCGGAGGGTGGTGATACTTGAAGGTTTTGAACTATCCTTTATGACTATTATTATTATGATTATGATTATGATGATGAGAGTTGAGATCTCTCTATTTGGTTTTGGCCACCGGTTCATGGAATCGTCCGGTTGGTTTGGATTTGATTTTGATTTGGTTTTGGGCCATTGGTTCGTGGATTCGTCCGGTTGGTTTGGAAGCTTGAAATTTTCCATTTGGATCCATTCCTCCTTGATATTTTATATAATAACTATTTTTGGATATATGAAAAGTTTAATCAATTATTTGAAGAATTATCTTTGGTGGTTATTGTGAGAGTTTGGATACTCTCTATTTGGTGGTTATTTTGAGAGATTGAGATTATCTCTTTGGTATTTATTTTGAGATAATGGAATTATCTTTTGGATGTTTATTTTGAGATATTGGAATTATCTATTTGATAATTATTTTGAGATATTGGAGTTATTCCTTTGGTATTTATTTTGAGAGTTGGAAATCTCTCTATTGGCGAATAAGTTTTGGTTTAAAGGAATTTTGAGTAGTGATGAGATTATGATATATATTGAGGAAATTGTTATATGGAAATATTGATATAAAGATTGTATATGGTGAATCTTGAGGAAATAGTTGTTGAACGATTTTGGATTATGAAATAGGCAATGACCTTATCTCCTGGAAATTTTATAGATATTTTTGGTATGTATTTTTATACATATTTGAATGTGTATGATTTCCTCAAGATATACTTCTAATGGATTAAAGATGATTTATATTGATGAGATTAAAAATGCTATGTTAAGGGGTTGAAATTTATTATGTGGAAATTTATGTGCTCCAAAGTGCTATGTGTAAAATGTTTTACGGGGTAGAGTATGTCTTACCAGCCGTCGTGCTGGCTTTCTTTCTACCATAGTGTTTTTGCAGGAAATATTTGGCATGACACTTGGCATGAGAGTGAATCGTTGTATAAAGATTTTATTGTACCATTAGGAATTCCACCATTGTAATAGTAACTTTGGAGTGTTATTGGATGTTGTAAGTTTAGCCTTAGCGTTTGGGTATAGGAAAGATACCTAAGCGTGGCGGTAACACCCATTTTCTTTTGGTTAGATGTATAAGCTTCCACAAGATATTATTAGTGATTTTGTAATAAATTTAAGATGTGAAAATTGGGGTGTTACACCTGGCCTTGCATCCCTACCACTAGCTAGGCTAGTGTCGCCGCCGCTTGTTGAATGACCTGCGCCGTCGCGTGGAGGTTGTGGCTTGGATGAGAGCAGCATTCACTGGGAGGGAAGCACGGCCTCCATCGCGATTGTTATTGAGCTGGCTGCAAAGATCACCCTCGCGGCGATCTCCCACGCGGTTACTGTTGAGCTGCTCTCGAATATCGCCCGAAGCGTTGCCATTGTTCATCTGACGGGAACCATGAGAGTTGCTGGATCCAGATCGTGCCATTGATAGTGATATGATAGGCTTGGTGTTTGTGATGTGTAATGCTTGCCTGAGATTTGATCTCAACTCTCAATGAAAGCACCAATGACGGTATTATTGTTACCGGAATATAATTTGTATTGTTGGTTGAATACAGTGAGTAGTACAATAGTGTTGTGTGTAGTAGTTTTGTGTGTCCTCCTCCTACAATGTGATTCTTCTTTTATACTCAGTGCAACGACTCTTTGTAAATGTAACGGATGCTTAACTCCTCCTCTTCAATGTGTACTAAGTGTGGACAATAACATCGAGGAGCCGTTGGAGTAACTCCTCCTCTTCAATGTGTCGCACTGTTGTAATGGTGGCTGTTTGACTTCCCATGCGCCCGTTTGTCTGCCTTCGAATCATGCTTGTGGTTCTGGATCGGGTACTTAACTAATTACCCTGTCACATTTTATAAATTGAAAATTAATTGTATTTGAACATACATGTTTTCTAATTTTATATATTATAATAGCAATATTATATATTCATTTCCTTAGATGTAATTTAACATTTTATTTCCTTAATTATAAATCTTATTATAGGTATTAAGTTGTACTGTAATATACCATATTTGAATTACGTAAGACTAAATAGTAGATTTCTATATTTGACTTCATTAATTATAATCTGTATTATAGAAATTAATTTGTACTATAATGTATTATATGCGGTTGTAATATGCATAAACGCGTATTTAAGTAGATTTTTTTTTTTTTTGAGTACATTTAAGTAGATTTATATTATAATAATCTATTGAACTATGACAAAAACTTGTGTGAGACCGTCTCACCATGAGACGAGCCGGGTCGAGTCGAGTCAAGATGCAAATGTAACACTTATATGCACAAATGTCATACTTATATGCTCAATGTAATACTAATCAGGAAGAAAATTTTTGTTACTTATAAGGGTAAATTTAATACTTTTAAGGGAAAATACAATACTTTTACATTTCGATTTAAAAGTATTACATTTTTCCAAAAAAGTATTATATTTGCCCTTATAAGTAATGGGCACTTGTCAACATTACTTATTATGAAAAATGTATTACTTTTTTCTCTAATAAGTAACAAAAAGTGTATTCTTGATTAGTGTTATATTTGAGCATATAAGTATGACATTTGCACATATAAGTATAGTATTTGCATGGTGCATTGACTCGACCCGACCCGACCTGTCTCACGAATAAGAATCCGTAAGACGGTCTCACACAAGTGTGACCCTTGAACTATATATTAAGAAGTCATTTCCTTTACTGTAATTTTATATATGAATTAGTTCATATTATATGCATTGTATGTGAGCACGTTTAGATAAACTATCTTTATTAAATTGATCGATTGACTCCTAAATCTAATCAATATTTAATCAATTAAAGTTTAATTATATCTATTTTAATTGCTGTTTGTACAATGCATCGTATGCACACTAAATCTTAGTGGCAATTAATTGTGCAAAAATGTATACATATTTTTTTTTAAGTAATATTGATTCTGTTACAACGTAGTATCTGTTAATAGTTATTTTTTCAACCAAATGAAGCACAAAGATTCAATATTGTCTCTACTGAGACTCGAATCCACTCCCTCTCATGTGGGTTGCAACCGTACTTCATATATATTATAATCATAAAAATAGGAATAATACCTAAGAAAATTGTACTTATAAATTAAAAAATGTAAATTTTAAATTTTTTATATGTGATTTTAAACTCTGATCAAACGCATTTTCTTATTATATTATATGATTGTGTAATACAATGTATATGGAATTCTATAATATAATTTCTATAATTATAATTTATATTGATATATTATAATAAAAATAATTAAATTTAAAAATTAAAAAAATAGCAGTTTAATTTTGTATGCTTAATATATATAGTGCATTAAGTATATGTATGTATGTATTTTTTTAAATATAAATATGTATGAATACATATTTTGTTAATTTTATAATTTATTTTTAATTATATTTTATATTTTATTAATTATAATTAAGAAAATTATATTTACAAATTAAAAGAATTTAATTTTTAAATTTATATGGATTAATGTAGTCCTTATCTATATTACATATTTAGACAAATTTTTAAATATTTTTTACTTTTTAATTAAGAGTATGAGTTTAGACATATTCTAAAATATTTTTTTAATAAGTATTGGTTGTCGTAATTAATGTGTATAATTATGCCAGTAATCACAATTCTAAAAAAAAATGTGTATATATTTTCATATTGTACAAAATACTATTAATATAGACGCTAGGTCGACAACTGCAAGCACGGCGGAGCTAAGCTGGACTCCCGGTGACGTCGATGTATCTCCTCTCCTTCAAGCGGCTGCTGCTGCGGCTTCTTCCTTGCTTCTTCATCGACAGCGAACCTGTTGGTTGCGGTGAGGGCGGTGGCGGACGTTGCCGCTGCAACTAGGTGAGCCGGCAGCTGCTCCCCTTCTTCCCTGGTCGCTGGTCTTTAAGCTTTGGGCAGCGCCGGGTTGAATCATTAACTCAACGGAGAGGGAATTTGAGATGGTTTCCCAAACAGGAGCGGGCTGTGGTGGGATTCCATGCAGGGAAAAGATACTAAGGCTTAGGCTTGTTTGGCAGTCTTTTTTATGCAGAACAAGCCTAAACATTAGGCTTTTTCATTGTTATTTAAAATAAAAAAAAAACAAAATACGGCAGAATACAATGAACAAAATACACATGTGTATAGGTGTTTAAAAAATTTATTTATGATAGTAATGTTTAAAAATAATTATGTATAAGTAGTAAAAAAATTTATGAATTGATTTATTAAAGTATTCATTAGGTAATGATTAAACTAATTATTTATGATTGTAATAATTATATTAATGATTAGTAATAATTGTCTATAGTTAATAAATATATTTATGATTTGTTAATGAATAAAAAGTATAAATTGACATATAATAAGGTAAATATATAAAGTCGTTAAAATTTATTATTAAATATTTATGTAGTTAATTTCACCAGAATAAATTTTGTTTGGTTAGTATGAATATCTAATTTTTGGTACTGATAAAAAGTTATAGGGTTCAAATATTTAGTGTAGTTATGTCATCTAGTAAATATTCAAGAGAACAAATTTTAAAAGAAAAAAAGAGAGTAATTTTTTGAATACAAACTGCAAATTTGTGATACAATGTTTGCAAGTAAATAAGATTTAAAAGTATTACATTTTTCCAAAAAAGTATTATATTTGCCCTTATAAGGAATGGGCACTTGTCAACATTACTTATTATGAAAAATGTATTACTTTTTTCTCTAATAAGTAACAAAAAGTGTATTCTTGATTAGTGTTATATTTGAGCATATAAGTATGACATTTGCACATATAAGTATAGTATTTGCATGGTGCATTGACTCGACCCGACCCGACCCGACCTGTCTCACGACCTGTCTCCTATTCCTATTCCGGGTCATGACATTACTCCGGATGTGTCTAAGACAATATCGACGTTGGACTCGTGGGGGATGTAATGCAGATAAATCCCTGAACGCCGCATCGATCCCAGCATGCCTATCCGAAATGATGCACACCGACTCATGATTGGGGAAGACATGTGTGGCGAGTAGTGTCATGAACCAAGTCCAGCTGGCTGCATTTTCGGAGTCAACAATTGAATATGCGAGTGGAAAAATTTCTCGATTAGCGTTCATCCCGACCGCTAAAAGAAGGTGGCCTTTGTATTTTCCATATAGATGTGTTCCATCCACTGAAATAACCGGGAAGCAAAATCGGAATCCGTCTATGGCGGGCTTAAAAGCCCAAAAAGCATACAAGAAATCGCAGTACGGTTCCCCTTGGTTGGACTCCGTGTATTCAATTTCTACCACTGTGCCTGGGTTTGTTGTTTGCACTGACTGCAAGAAAAGGGGCAGCTTGTTGTAGGAATCTCCAAATTTGCCGTACTCTTGTTCAATGCATTTTTGACGAGCGTACCAAGCCTTTCGATACGTCACGTCTATTCCGTACTCATTTTTCACATCACTTTGTATGTGTTTAACTTTATAGTGCGGATCGTCACGGATTTTATGCGTGACAAGAGCGGCGATAAGTTTGCTTCTGCACATTTTGTCGATGACAAGAGCGGCGATAAGTTTGCTTCTGCACATTTTGTCGACCCCACCGTCATTGAAATCATGGCTTCTGCACATTTTGTCGACCCCACCGTCATTGAAATCATGTCTGCATACATGGGTATTAGTCAATTTCTTGATCTGCCATTCCCCTGTGGGCCCTTTCAATTTACTTGCAGACAACATCCAATAACACGGGTTTTCTTTTGACTTGAAGTTCACACACTCCGCACGCCAAGAGGTGCCTTTTTTGTAGGAAGATTTGAATTTTTTCCCTTCACGGATGTGAAAAATGGAAACAGCTTCATGTAATTCCTCGAAATCGGAGAAAACCATTCCGATCTGAAACACCCCAGATTCAGCATCGTAAGATGGCATTGTGTAGTCGTCTTCTTCTTCAAACCCGGTATTAAATGATACCGGGGCATGAAAAAAGGGGATTTCTGAATCAGCCACCCTCTTTCCCCGGCTTGGTTGTGCATCTTCCTGTCTGACTTGTTGAAATGAATCAAACGGGAATGAAAATTGATTCATGTTGTCGTGATTTGTAGCTCCTTCATCTAAACTATCTGAGGTGCCTGAAACTAGCGCTTCAGATGAGCTACTCTCTGATGAACCGATTTGCTCGGAGCTTTCTGGTAAGAATGTCTGACCAGGAAGTTGTTCTGTATTAATGGTTAGGCTCTCCAAGGGATTGTCATGGTGAAAAAATTCGACATACGGTTCGTATGCACCAAAATCTGTAGAGGATGATTCATTCCCGGCTAACAAAGCAGTGAATGTGTTTTGCGAAGGTGAAGGGTTGTGAAGCTCTTGCGTAACATAAACGTGTAGCTCACCAAGATTTTTTGATTGGAATACATAGTATTCCCACTCTGCATCATTGGTTATATGATATGCCATTTGCATGACACCCATTGAGCTATCGATTAGGAGCCGGGCAGTAATTTGTAATATGCAATCCGAACTTACTCCCATTGCATTCCGGATCAAATTGACTACATAAGGTAATCCGGAATTGACATGAATAGTAATGACCAACTGGGGCGGTATTGTGTAGTAAAGTTGAGGTGGTGTTGAATATTGACAAATTTCACCACCCCAAAAAATGAACAATTGCAATTGTTATCTGAAACATTGGCCATATTGTGTGACAAGATTGTGGTAGGGGACGACTTACAAGGAAGAATTACAAAATTCGGAGTATGTTCTTTGTTTTGGAGACATTATGAGTTGGTGTTGCATGATATATATAAATAAGAGTTACGAGCTTCAAAACACGAAGCAGTAAAAAAAAGTATTGGTTGATTGGGGGAAAAAGTCAAAATGTTAAGCTTGCTCAAAGTACTGAAAAAGCCAAAATGTTAGGCTTGTTCAAAGTACTGAAAAAGCCAAAATGGTAGGCTTTTTCAGTTTGTACTGAAAAACCCTAAACCCTACCCAAGTCTAACCTTTAGGCTTATTTTCATTATTTTTCCAACATGTTGTTAGTATTTTTTATGTTAGTGTTATGAATAGTCATACTTATCCAACAATAACAAAAACACAAAAAAAAGTTTGGAAAAAGTTCCAACAATAACACAATATTAGATGTCGAACGATTCGTTCATATTTCAAATCATATATTTAATGAGTTAAGTTCACCATACACATTGTCCTGAATGAAATATTTAACCGACCAAGGATAAATATTTTCAACTTGACATTGACCAAGAACCATGAGTCGTACAACATTATCCTCCATTGTGAATAAAACAACATCATCTGTTGTATTAATGTTAAAATGCGTTGTTATTTCCTCCCACTGTTCTGCGAAAAAAGTTGTGTCAAAGTAGACCTCCAGCTTTCGAGTTCCAACTAGTATTTTCAGCGTCTGATCAGAAAACGCATCTGAATCTCTAAGGAATTTAGACAATTTATCCCTCTAGACAAACGTAAGAAGGTAATTAATTAGTAAATAATTGTTAGATAATCGATGTAGAGGTAAAATATTAAAATTGAATATTGTTCCTCACCGCAAGAGGTCTTGAGAAATCAGTATAGAATGAACGACATCTTTGCACATCAAGTGAATATGCTTGAGGCAGAGCAGACTTTGCCTTAACACGTATTCGGTCTAATGCATAAAAAGAGTAATTAATTGTTCTGGTAATATGTAACAATAAATTTGTTATATAGAGGCGACACATTATAGTATGTAGTTACCTGTTTGATGTGGGTATGGGCGAGAAGGAAGTTGGTTTGTAATACGACGGCAGGGGTACGTTATTAACGTGCCAAATACGTCATAAAAGAAGGTTTCAAAAGTAAGGAAACCTATATGTCTGAAAAGCACCCTGTCTGCACGGTTCAACGAATTCGCAGTAATGAATTCAACAACTCCTGTAGTGAAGTGCATGTTTTCAATTGAAACTTCTATTGAAAACCACGAACCATGTTTCAAAATGGCAGTTGTTGTGAAGTGCTGCATTAGATGTCGATACATGCATTGTGGAATTTTCTAAAATATATATAATTAGAAACCCAGTTGCATTATAAAAAATAAAAGATTGAAGTAAAATTCATAAAATTACCATTGTCACACGTGATGTAATTGTAATAGAAAACCATACAATAGTGCATCTAGTAATGTCTGGCAAATGTTTTTGATCATTACAAGCTACACCATAGAAAAATATAGTTACAAATTCACATTTAAAATAATACCCAAAAATATAAAATTCAAAAATATAAAATTACTTACGCGATGGAAGGAGCAGTGTTTGTAAACCGTGTTGTAGGAGCACCTACCCACCTACATTTGCAACAACAATTCATGACTACTTCAACACAAAGTGAATTCAATACGTTTTTAAAAATTAACTATTACAACTTACCTGGCACCAACCGGCAAATCACGAATATTTAATTCTGCTATAACGCCCTCTGGCCTAAGCATAGGGAGCCTCTCCCATACCCAAAGTTGTAGCAGTAACATACAACCACCGACAACTGAAGTATGGTGGTCAGCTCCTTTGCACAACCCCCTATAAAGATAGGCTAACACGGCTGATCCCCAACTGTACTGGCCACACACCTCAAAATCCTCAATGAAAGGCAACAAGGCCAAATTTACCGCCATGTTTGTTGATTCGGGGAAAAAAAGTGCTCCTAACAAATGCAACAATTGTATCCGCGTAGCAATTTGCACCTCATCATCTGTGCTATCCGCGGTTAGTACTGGAACGAGTCCTATTGCAGTCGAATTAATTTTCGACTGCTTCAAAAATCCATCAAGGGGAGTGAATCCCAACAAACGCCTACACAATTCCTTCCATTGTTCGCTAGAACGCTTGACACGTCCAGTAACAGCTAGGCCGTCCACCTTAAGCCCAAGTAACACTTCAACATCTTGAAGTGTTATACCTACCTCCCCAAACGGTAGGTGAAACGCGTGAACCTCAGGCCGCCACCGCTCAATCAAAGCGGCGATTAATGAATGGTTCAACCTTATATCTCTAAGATGAGATACTCCGTAGAACCCAACAATACGCAAGTAATTAATCATTCTTTCATCGCTGGGCACCACTGTTTGGCCATCGTATCTGTTAGGAATATAGCGGAATAATGCGGAAGCGAATAATCGAAAATTGAGAATTATAGAAGTTAAATAATAGGGACAATATATAAATAACAAATGAATTAGCTAAATGGGAAAATATAATAATATATATATTAATCTCTTTAAAAGAGAATGGAAATATAATATATATATATATATTAAATCACACGTGAAGGGAAAGCAGATGAAAGAATGAATTGAACTGATCTTGCATTGAAATGAGAATACAAAGGCTCTATTTATACAAAGCTAAAGTCTAGAAAAATGCGGCAATGTAAGGAGCTCCTCAACATTCGGTGATCGTGTAAGAATGAGGCAAAGCACGCTACGTGGAAGCTAGGTGGATGATGACATAGTCTTGATGAATTTGAGCCATAGATTATTTCTAACAATCTCCACCTTGGATCAAATTAACTGAAAATTAACAATTGAAACACCCGACTAAATTCAAGCACTGCTCGAACTTAGTAATAGAACACCCGACTAAATTCAAGCACTGCTCGAACTTAGTAATAGGAAGAGACTTTGTAAGCATGTCTGCTGGATTCTCCAATGTGTGAACCTTCTGGATAACAATATCTCCCGCAGCGACAACATCTCGGATAAAATGGTATCTGACATCAATGTGTTTGACAACATCTCGGATAAAATGGTATCTGACATCAATGTGTTTGGTTTTGGCACGGATAAAATGGTATCTGACATCAATGTGTTTGGTTTTGGCATGATATGTATCATTCTTGGTGAGATGGATAGCACTTTGACTATCTGAGAACACAAAAGTCTGACCTTGTGAAACACCAAGCTCCATAACCAAACCTCGTAGCCAAGTAGCTTCTTTGACACCCTCTGTTGTTGCAATGTATTCCGCCTCAGTCGTAGATAACGCAGCAATAGACTGAAGCGTAGTTTTCCAACTAATAGCACAATTACAAAGAGTGAAAATATAACTGGAAAGCGATCGACGTCTGTCAAGATCACCACCATAATCAGAATCTACAAAGCCCATAATGTCAGTAGATGCAGAAGAACTCCGGTCAAAAACCAAACCCAAAGAGGAAGTACCCTTTAGGTACCGTAGAATCCATTTAACAGCGTTCCAATGTTCCTTACCAGGGTTGTGCATATAACGGCTCACAACACTTACAGCATGAGCCAAATCAGGTCTAGTGCACACCATAGCATACATAAGACTACCAACAGCACTAGAGTACGGAACTTTTGACATATAAGCCACATCAACATCAGATTTAGGGCATGAATCAGAAGACAACTTAAAATGTGCACCAAGTGGAGTAGACACAGGCTTACAATTAGACATATTGAATCGATCAAGCACCTTCTCAACATACTTTTTCTGGGATAGATAAAGTTTACCAGCTTGACGATCCCTGTGTATCTCCATGCCAAGAATCTTCTTTGCTGCACCAAGATCTTTCATCTCCAACTCATTGCTTAGTTGAGACTTCAACTTCTCAACAAGA
This sequence comes from Ipomoea triloba, assembly GCF_003576645.1. NCBI lineage: Eukaryota > Viridiplantae > Streptophyta > Magnoliopsida > Solanales > Convolvulaceae > Ipomoea > Ipomoea triloba. Next base: position 5,835,423 of record NC_044925.1, on the reverse strand, counting down.
GACATGTCAGGGGAAGCAATGAGCATATCATCAACATAAAGTAGAAGGTAGACAAAAGATCCATTAGAAAATTCTTTGAAATAGACACAACTGTCATATTGGCTTCTTGAGAATCCTTGCCCTAACATACAAGCATCAAACCGCTTGTACCATTGCCTTGGAGCTTGCTTTAGCCCATAAAGAGACTTCTGCAGACGGCATACACAATGTTCCTTACCAGGAACCTCAAATCCCTCAGGTTGGTACATGTAAAGCTCTTCATCAAGCTCTCCATGTAGGAATGCAGTCTTTACATCAAGTTGCTCCAACTCCAAATCAAAAAGAGCAACAAAAGCAAGTAGTACACGTATAGAGGTATGGCGAACAACAGGAGAAAAGATCTCGTTAAAGTCAATACCTTCACGTTGATCGAAACCTCGAACAACCAACCGTGCTTTCCACCGTGCTTTCTCAACCCCAGGGATGCCTTCTTTCTTCTTGTAAATCCACTTACAGCTCAATGGGCGTTTACCTTTTGGCAACTCTACAAGCTCCCAAGTCTCATTCTTATGGAGACTTTCCATCTCCTCTTGCATAGCAACCAACCACTTGGACGAGTTGGCACAGGAAATAGCTTCAGAGTAGCAGGATGGATCACCATCAACCTCCTGTGCAACTGAAAGAGCATAAGCAACCAAGTGGGTTTCATCATCACTAGCATACCTAGCAGGTTTTTTAATTGTCCTCCTAGGCCGGTCTTGGGCAATAGAGTGCTCCCGTTGTGGCTGAACGAGAGGCGCAGTGCTAGTAGATGCATCATCTTTAGTATTACCATCAATGGTAGTAATACTATCAGTAGGCCTGAACTCAAACTCCACCTTCTCACCAGTACTATGCGTATCACCTATACTGGGAACAACACAACCTTTTCTAGAAGAAAGTAGTGCATTTTCATCAAAAGTGATATCTCGGCTTAGAACGATCTTGTGAGAATCAGAAGACCACAGACGATATCCTTTTGACTCAGAAGCATAACCAAGGAAAATGCATTTGACAGCTCTAGGGTTTAATTTACCCGTACTGGAATGAGCATAAGCAGGACATCCAAAAACTCGTAACATAGAGTAGTCAACAGGATTACCTGACCAAACTTCTTCTGGAATTTTGAAATCGAGGGATGAATGTGGAGACCTATTTACCAAATAGGATGCAGTAGAAACGGCCTCGGCCCAAAAATCACGCCGCTTCCATAACCCAGCATTAGAGAGCATACAACGAGCTCTCTCTAACAGAGTCCTGTTCATACGTTCGGCTACACCGTTCTGCTGGGGTTTTCCAGGCAAGGTCTTGTGCCTGGAAATTCCTTGTGCTGCACAGAACTCAGTGAAATCTCTCTCACAGAACTCCAAGCCATTGTCTGTCCTGAGCTTCTTGACCTTTTTTCCTGTCTGAGTCTCAACGAGAATTTTCCACTTTTTGAAAATAGAAAATGCCTGATTTTTATGTTTCAGGAAATAGACCCAGACTTTACGAGAAAAGTCATCAATAATAGACATAAAATATCTACAGCCTCCCATAGACTGGACTTTAGTCGGTCCCCATAAATCAGAATGTATATATTCCAATACATCTTTGGTACGGTGTGTAGCAGTAGAGAAACTAACCCTCTTTTGTTTCCCAAAAACACAATGTTCACAAAATTGTAATTTACCCGTACCTGAACCGAGGAGGCCTTCACAAAATTGTAATTTACCCGTACCTGAACCGAGGAGGCCTTTCTTGCTCAGGATATGCATGTCTCCTGAACCGAGGAGGCCTTTCTTGCTCAGGATATGCATGTCTTTCTCACTCATGAGGCCTTTCTTGCTCAGGATATGCATGTCTTTCTCACTCATATGCCCCAGACGCATATGCCATAGTTGAGTGAGATCAGCATCAGACACCGATGAGAATACCGCAACTGAACCTGTCACTGTACTGCCATGCAACACGTACAAGCTTCCAGAACGAGAAGCTTTCATAAGAACAAGAGAGCCTTTAATAACTTTCAGAACTCCACCTTCAGCTGTGTATTTACACCCCAGAGATTCCAAGGTGCCTAATGAAATCAGATTGCGTTTCAAATCAGGAATATACCGAACATTGGTAAGAGTCCTGATAACGTTATCATGAGTTTTGATATGAACACTTCCAATTCCACTAACCTTGCATTGGGCATCATTACCCATCAAGACAACTCCACCATCAACTGGTTCCAGAGAGATGAACCAGTCTTTGTGTGGACACATGTGGAATGTACAACCAGAGTCCAGAATCCACTCAGTGTCGCTCCGTTTATCACCGGAGCTAACAGATAACATCACATCGCCTTCTGAATCACTTTCAACAACACTAGCTTCAGCGGACTTCTTCTCTCTCTCTTGCTTGTTCTTTAGTTTGAAGCATTCAGTCACATCATGACCATGCTTCTTGCAGTACTTACAGGATTTGTTGGACTTACGTCCTTTGGACTTGGATCTATATTTTTTATTGCTACTCTCCGTTTCACCTGAACGACCCCTAACAGTCAAGCCTTCACCTTTGTCCCCAGACTTAGTTTCTAAGTCAAATTTTTCTTTGGACAATAGGTTCAACTTAACATTGTCGAAAGTTAGGACATCAAGAGAATTACCATACAGCATAATTTCTTTGAAATGCTTGTATGATGTAGGGAGAGAAACAAGCAATAAAATAGCACGATCCTCATCGTCAATTACGACATCAATATTTTCCAAGTCCAATAAAATAGAATTGAATTCATCCAAATGAGACTGAATTGAAGTACCTTCCGTCATACGGATTGTGTACAGCCGCTCCTTCAGGCGCAGCTTGTTCGCCAGAGATTTGTCCATGTAGCGCGAATCCAGCTCGGACCATAAACCTGACGTAGTCGTCTCACCTATCACCTCACGTAGAACCGATTTAGACAGGCACAACTGAATGGTTGAACGTGCCTTGTCATCCAAATCTTCCCAATCTTCATCTGTCATTGTAGCTGGTTTCTTCTTCTTCCCAGCTAGCGCTTTTTTCAAACCGTTCTGGGTTAGAACGGCTTCCATCTGAACCTTCCAGATAGAAAAGCTAATTTTCCCGTCGAACTTCTCGATATCGAACTTAGTAACAGTCGACATCTTTGAAAATAATTCTCAATTAAAACCTGGCTCTGATACCACTTGTTAGGAATATAGCGGAATAATGCGGAAGCGAATAATCGAAAATTGAGAATTATAGAAGTTAAATAATAGGGACAATATATAAATAACAAATGAATTAGCTAAATGGGAAAATATAATAATATATATATATTAATCTCTTTAAAAGAGAAGGGAAATATAATATATATATATATATATATTAAATCACACGTGAAGGGAAAGCAGATGAAAGAATGAATTGAATTGATCTTGCATTGAAATGAGAATACAAAGGCTCTATTTATACAAAGCTAAAGTCTAGAAAAATGCGGCAATGTAAGGAGCTCCTCAACATTCGGTGATCGTGTAAGAATGAGGCAAAGCACGCTACGTGGAAGCTAGGTGGATGATGACATAGTCTTGATGAATTTGAGCCATAGATTATTTCTAACAGTATCGGCACGGTTTAATACGTGCATTAAAATCTGGATCCATCCATATGGACATAGACCGATGCCTATGCTGAAATGTTAGCACCGACGGATCCATCGGGCCCGGATGTAATTGCCTTCGTGCAGCCATAACTGTAAAAGATAATAAAAATATTCATTACTATTTGAAATAAAATATTCTACTTCAAAAATACATTCAAATCAATCATGTGATTCTAAATTCATTTATTCTAATTAATAAATTAGAAATCAATCTTGTTAATTTAAAACACAAAATATTCTTGAACAAGCATAAGTAATAGGCTTGTTCAATGAATAAGCCTTATTTATTTTTAACATTATTAAATACGCTTGTTACATGCTGCATTAGAATTTGACATTATGAATAAGTAATACGCAATTAATACTAATTTTACATGCTGCATTAGAATTTGACATTATTTAGTTCTTCATTTTAATAAAGTATAATTAAAATATTATAATCATTAAATACATAACTAATTAAAATAAAATATTCTATAATTAAAATCATAATTATTCGAATTATTATATTCAAATTATAATACTCTAATTATTAAATAAGTAACTATTTAAATTAAAATATTGTATTATTCAAATCTTAATTATTATTCTACTCAATTATTATTGTTTAATTATTGGTAGAATTTTCTGCTTTTATACTCAATATAATAACTCTAACTTTTATTTTATTTTCCCCGTTTACTGGTTCAAAGTTAAGGTGGATTTTTTTTATTTGGGCTTCTTTCTGGATGCTTAGTATCAACTTTGTCAGCCGTCTCTCATCCTCTGGCTTACACTAGGTTAGCAATGTTCTGGCTTTACTTGGTTATATTGGTTTCTTTATCCATTTTTTCTTGCTTGAAGGATAGTTAAATAAATAAATAAATAAAACTCCAGATGGCTTGTTGAGTTTTTTCCTTCCCTGATATTTAGAGATTTTCTTTATTAACAATGTAAAAAATTATGTTGTTGGACAAGGATTATTTGAATTATTTGCCTTTTCCTTTTAAGATCTTGTCAAAATTAAAACCCAGCATATCCCTACTTCAGCATCTGCACAGTTCAGTTTCAACAAGCACTAAACTACAATTATCATTAAACTAAGCGAGGAATACCATACAAACAATAAACAAACAAGATTATTAAGATTTGTATGCTGTTCTATTTTTAAATAACCAAACTCAGCAAAAATACATACTATCAGTAAACTTGAACCAATTTACAAGTATCTCAAACTCATCAACAACTACAGCCACTTCCTATTAGTAAACTTGACACTAATCTTCATGGTCACATGATCCACAAAGTCATCTAAGCCAAATTCAATGTACACATGTAAAATAAATAAATAAAAATAAAAATGTATTAGTTCTTACCGGCTTTTCTGGATAACCGCACAAGATTCACACTAATAGTCAAACAATATTTGAAAATTTGGGACCACAAGCAAAAAGGATGAAAGGGACTTGAAAAGGACCATAAAATTTGCAGAAAAAAAAAGGTTCGAAAGTGGTGGGTGAAGAGAATGGGAAGATTGGATATTTGGATGAGGAAGTGGGGTTTGAAGTGGGGTAGAGAGAGGAGACTGTGTATTCTGCTTATCATGTGCTATGCTGCTTTAGCTTTGTGCTATGCTGATAAGGAATTAGGGTTGGATTCTTAAAAGTATTAGTTGACTAATTAAATACGGTAGGTGTACAGGTTCACACCTATCGTATTTAATGGCACTGTTTAAAAAAAAAAACTAGAAAAAGCCTAATGGGTAGGCTTTTTGCACAGGAGAACAAGCCTTTCTCAAAGTCTCTTTTCCTGATTTTGTAACCTTCTCAGCTCGGTCACTATTTGGAAAACCATTATCCATTGCCTCTTCACCGGAAAAATCACCCTGGGTTTTTAGACAACAACGAGAAGTTGCGGCGGTATGGCCTGGTAATTATATTAGGTTTAATATTACCATATTAATGTGATCCATATTAAATTTTGGTAAATGTTATTATATTAAGTTTTAAATTGCCATACTTATATTATCTAATTTAATATATTTTATTATTGGCAAATGGTAAATATTTGGTAATTGCTTGTTTTGAAATATTAATGCTTTTTAATTTTTTTTCTTAATTTTGGCATTAAATTCATAATTAAATTATTATTCAATTATCGTCAAATATTAAGTTTTAAATTTTTTATTTGAATTTTAATTAAATTTTGGGGTTCATATTAAATTGCTTTAATTATTGCAATTTATTAATAATACATTAATTTACAAATCCAAGTATGCTATGTGTTTTTATCAAATAATTATTTTAATTTGTTATTATAATTACTCTACATTCATAAAAGCATACATTAAGGTTGGATTTAGCATATTATTGACTCATAGGATATATCATTCAATTTTGGATCCTTAGGTCAATTTAGGGTATTATGACATATTAATCCAGATTGTTTGGTTTCCCATTTAATTTTGGGCATATTTTAGTCATATATCTCACTTGGATTTTAAAACCTATTTTTGAACAAGCTATTAGGGACCTATCTTGGGTCATTAAAGTATGGATCCACCTTTATTATGTGATATATATTTTAAATGGTAATTATAGCTATTTTATTTGACTTATAACATGTTTATTATGGTAATAATATTGATTATTATGCATAACATGTTTATTAAGTCTTAATTATTACTGACTACCATATTTTGTTAATGGTATTCATTGTTGGTAATAATATTAAGTTTGGATGTATTTTAGTACTAGACCATTTTTCATCTCATTTGGATCATTAAGAATTATAGGTCTAATTTGAGCAATTAAAGTGTTGTAATTATTTGTCTTGGGTCTATTTATGAGCCATTAAAGATTTAAGAATTATAATTATTATTTTGGTCATTAAAAATTACCTTTAAAAATTACAAAACTATTATTTAAGTTGATTATATTTTTTGATCTATTAATAGTTTTCAAGACCTTAATAATAATATTAATTCTTTTAATAATAGTAAGCGATATAGTTGGTATATTGTCTTTACAATGGTAATTTAATTATTACCCTAATTTTAGACTCACTAAAAGACGTTATTGTCTTGGTTAATTATTAAGTTGTGATATGAGATTGACATTAGGCATCCCCTTAATTACAGCTTTGCCTTTATAGTTAATTGGCAATATTTGGTTTCTGTTATTAAGTTTAGGGGCTAATTTCATTTATTACCGTTCATAATAAATTATTTCTTGGTAATCTATTATGTTTGGAAAGATTACCTATTTGGTGATTATTGATAATGGTAATTAAGTCCTACCATTAAATCATTAAGTATAATTGGACGTTGCATCGAGGTTACTAGCGATGACGATGGAGAGAATTTTAGCACTATGGGAGATGAAGTTTGCATCATTAAGGTAAGTCATTAAGTTTATTTATCATTATTTTTTTGGTGCTACAGTTATAGTTAACTGTTATAATTTGAAATTGCCACATTTTATTTCTTTAAGGAAATTGAAATATTTTAATGTTAACATTATTATGGTTTTATTTATGAATCCTGAAATGTTTTCAATTATGTTTGTGGCAATGCTTAAGGTATGAATTTTTTTTTTAGGCAACTGACTATTGCCATTATTGTACATTTATTTCATAATTCATTTAGTCCTTGAATTATGATTAATGTTATTACACATATTTGTTTATGTATAATTCATACTCTTTGGATTGTTTCTTGTATTTGATCATATTAAGTGCATAATATTAGGTTTAATTATGCAATTAGGCTTTGTGAGATTTTGATTTACAAATGACAACATATTATTTTGGTTTGATATTTGTCAAAATTTGTAAATTCAGTCTATTTCTCATCAATTTGATCTTTATGCATTAAAACATTTTTCCATGGGTTTAAAGTTTGAAATTTCAAAGTATATATCCATTATGTCATTATTAAAAATGTTGGGTCTCTTTGGTTTGGACTCATATTAGTGCTTGGATATTAATTCTATACTTTGAAAGCTCATATTAAAAATTGTTTTAAGTTATGCAATTTGTTTGAAATATATGAGTTTAATGTTTTAATTTTATGTATATTTTTCCTAAGCATAATATTTTGTTTTAAATTATGCAATATTTTTTATGTGCCTTTAGCAATGCATAAATTTAGGATGAAATTATATTAGTTTCTAATTAAGTTAGACTTATGCATAAACTTTAGTTACGGTGCCTGAATTTAAGCACATTTAATTGGTCCGTTGATTTAGTTCACCCATTTAAGCTTTAATCATAGGTGAACCATGCAATTTTTGGTGTATACCCTACAAATTTTAGGCTTATACCCCCAAACAGTTATACATTGAGTGCATATGAATTGAGGAGACATACTAGTTTTATGGCCATGACTTAAGAACATCTTGTGCCACTAGTCCCCTTAAATATCATATATTTGGATTTTCCCATCACGATCTGGTATAATCTGTTTGTTAAAAGTTTTAATTATTTCTTGCCAATGTGATTTGATTTCAGTTCATTAAATAATAACCATAGCATCTTTAATTTACTGATTTCTCTTAAGTTTGAATCACATAAAGGTTAGGCAATGAATTGATAATTGTCTAGTGATCTTATAATTTTAATTTGGCTGGGGAGTAGCCACAACATCCTTTAATCAATTAAAATTATATATTGAGCGGTTTATTTTTATCACATAAAGTTTATATATATAAGTTGTGATTAATTGTATGTAATATGGTGGAATTTAGCCCACGAGCAATTTCATTATATTTATATGATTAATTAAGATTAAATACTGGACTATGACCATAATTTAGCCCACAGGCAATTATGTATCGGAATGTAGTTTAGTAGTTTTATCAGTGATGATAGAAATAAATCAATTTATTTACTTTATGATTATTTGTAAATAATTTCTATCTATATCATAAAGTTTAATTTTATGATGCAAACTTTAGATCATATTTCTTAATTTACCCACAGGGATTAAGAAAAGGAACATGATTTTTAAAGTTTTATCATAATAGTTGTAATGAATCTCGTTATTAAAATTTTAGCCTATAGGCAAGTCTTATATCACTTGATTCTTCAACTCATTTGATAATTGTTTCATCATAAAATTTTAGTTGGATCTAATTGAGTAAAACTTTAGCCCACAAGCAAGTTTTATATATGTCTTTAGATTCTTATGTCTATTTAATTATTGAGATGAAATATTATCATAAGGGTTTTAATTGGATTTAATAGAATTAAAACTTTAGCCTAAAAGCAAGTTTTATGTCAATAACCCCTCACCCATTAGATAATAATTTTATCATAATTTCTTAGAATTTACAAATTTAGTTCAATTATAATGGTAAGTTTTCATGGTTTGCATTGGCAAAACATGTATTTAGTTACTTCCCAAAATTTAACCACTTTTATTAATTGTTTCGCGAATCTTGCTCGGTTATTTGGACTAAGTGTAGTAAGTTACGTGATATATTCGATATACCTCTTTTGGTTTCCAAGAATAAAATGTACCTTTTCGAGCCAAATTCCAACTTGATTTTGGAAAGTATATTTTATTATTTTAGTATGTCCAACTATGGTGGGAATTATGTCCTCATTAGTTATTACTTTAGTTGGATTGGAATGAAATATTGATTATTTAGTATGCCCAACTAATGGTGGGGAATTATATCTTCATTATTTAGTTGGTCAAATCAATTGTGAGTACGCATATCATTAATTCTGCTGAAGAATATTTTAATCAGTGGGAGTTATCATTTTATAAAAGATCATTAAGATGCTCCATTAAGAGATTTCACAAGTATTAATCTTGTATTTATTCGTATAAATTCATAAGTTCAAAACTTCAAATTATTGAACATTTGGTTGTGCAACATATTTATGAAAATGTTGTAACAATATTAAGAAGTTTATTAGAACAAAACATTTAACTTGTGATACACTGTTATTTAAATAAATTATTTAGCATTCAATAGAGTCTTTAGTTTCTTCAAAATTGATCCTAGGCCATTCTGGTTTATAAGACTCAAGACAATTTTGCAAGACATAAAAGTAGGACTCATAATATTCAGTTAATTATAAAGTGGACCTTAAAATTATTTGGGAAGTTATGGTGTATATTTAAAATTCCACATTTATGGACTTAGAATTTTAGTTTATTGTCTAAGTTGTTGGAATGCTTCTATGACTAAACTATCTTTTGGCTATTTTGATGAGTGGGACTGTGGGAGTGACAGACGTGTCAACTCCAAGCTCTTGGCCGTTAGAGATAGTGCTTAAGTTAAGTTATAAACTAGTCATGAAATATAGTTAGCATTATGCTAACATTAAGAGATCTCTACTTAAGACATAGTTAACATTAAGGATCTTAAATATCATAAAGTGTACTATTTTGTACAATTTGGATGGTTTTCTCTTTTAAGTTGCGCATATATTTTATTTTGAGAAACATCCCTTAAGGTACCAAGAATAAACGTTGGGTTTGTTCATAAAGGACTTAAGTTGGGGAATAAAAGTGCATGTGATACATAGAAGATATTACTCTGACGAATAGAGGACATATCACTATGATTCGTGTGTTTTGTTCTTTGATGAGAGTTGTGCTAGTGTAACCCCTCGGTTTTCCGACAAAGTTAGGGTTTGAGCAGTGATGATATTATGATAGATATTGAGGAAATTGTCATATGGAAATATTGACATAGAGATTATATGTGGTGAATCTTGGGGAAGTAGTTGATTATGAAATAGGCAATGACCTTATCTCCTGAACATTTCATCGATATCTTTGGTATGCACTTTTATACATACTTGAATGAGTATGATTTCCTCAAGGTATACTTCCAATGGATTAAAGGTGATTCATATTGATGAGATTAAAAAAAATTGTCGTGTTAAGGAGTCGAAAAATTTTTTACGTGGAAATTTATGTGCTCTAAAGTGATATCAAAAGCTATTCGAACCTTGGGAAGCTTGGGCTATGAGATGTTGGAAATAAGAAGGTATTAGAACCTAAGTCGATAATTTTGGAGATAAGAATTAAGTAATGATCTACTTTGGATCCATGGATAACAAGAAGGAAGTTTCGGGGACGAAACTATTTTAAGGGGGGAAGACTGTAACCCCTCGATTTTCCGACAAAGTTAGGGTTTGAAAAATATTTTTTAGGCTATAATATTTATGAGATAATCTCTCGGTACTTCAGAAGGATTTTTATAAGTAAGACTAGTTATTAACGAGCTGCGATCTACGTACCGGTCCCGAACCGTAATATTTTTAAGAACGTATATACGGTTCGAATTTTCCTAGAAAATGGATTATTAAGTATGATACGATTAAGCCTGAACTTTCTATTTAGTTCAAGTGGAAATTTAAACGGACTGTAAGGGGTAAAATTGTTACGGACCTTGTACCTATATTTCGCGAGATGCCGGAAAATTTCCAAGTCTAGTGGTTAATGACGGGATTATTTTAGAATAATTTTGGTATCGAAATTTTCCCGAATTAAGATATAATCCTCCGAACTTTCATCTGATTTAACCCCAAACTGGCAAATAGATATTTCTCTTCAAGAGCCACCATAGGATTGTGACAAGTGGCATCCCTTTTGACCACATGGTAATTAAATAATTAATTAAGGGGAAGAGTATGGGATGAGCTAAACCATTCCTACACTCCAAGTCTTCCTCTCTCTCTCTCCCACACCCAATTTCGAAATTCATAAGGAAAAAGAAGAAAAAGAAAAGCTTAGTTTTCCTCTTGGATCCAAGAACTCCCTAGCCATGATCTTCAACACAAGTGCTTCCATAGTAGGTAAGACTTCGGTTTTATTCGGTTAATATGGCTAGAATCCTTCCTAGAACTTAAGTTTAAGTTAAGGATTCATGAAAATGTGGTTATTATGGTGATTTTGTTTAGGATCTTCGGTGAAAAGTTTGAAGGAGAAGATCACCACCATCTTTCTACGGTTTAAAAATCTTCTTGGGAGGTAAGGAATCCCTTAAGTCGGTTCAATCACTTGGAGGTGAACAAATGCTAGTCAATTATATGACTAGGAATTTTTACGTGGAAAATATGTGTTAAGTTCGTGGATCTACAAGTTAGCCTAAGAAACTACACTTTGGATTTTTGGTAATTTTTGTATACATGTTCATAGCTAATTTATGCATGTATATGTTGAATTTATGCCCATATAGGCTTATACTTGTGAAAATAGTGAAAAGAAATCAGGATAGATTCTGGCAGTAACTTCCGAGATTTATTGGGAAATATTGGTAAGGTATTTTGATCCTATTTTTTTTAGGCATGTAGTTCTATAAGTGTAGAACCCGCATATAAAATTTCATAACGATCGGAGTAGTATAAGTATGGTTTTCGAATTTTTTTCCAAAACTGGTCCAGAGAGAGAAATTCTGGACAGCACACTGCCAAGGGCAAAAATGGAATTTTCTGTGTTTATTCGCGGATCAAAATGACCAAAACTTTTTATGGACATCAAGTACTATAATTTGGGGTTCTACCATAAATATTTCAAGTGAAAAAGAGTTCGGGAACTATTTTTACCGGCTCAATCTTTCGAACTGCGCCAAGCTGTAATTTCCTGGCAGATTTGGATGGACGCGGCAGTGGACGCGCGTCCACCGCGCGCCCATCAAGGGAGTGTCTTCGGCGTCACGGCCGAAGGGCCGGACGCAACCACGGACGCGCGTCCGCTGCGCGTCCGTGGCATCCAGACTTCGGCGAGAAATGCCGAAGCAGCGGACGCGGCTCGGACGCACGCGTCCGCAGCTGCGGCCAACCGCGAGTCTGCGCGACGCGGACTCGTTTTCGACTTGTTTTTGACCAAACTTGCGCGACGCGGACTCGTTTTCGACTTGTTTTTGACCAAACTTTTGCGACGCGGACTCGTTTTCGACTTGTTTTTGACCAAACTTTTCCCCGATGTTTTTAATCCCGAGTGTTATGATGTTTGAAAGGCCTACGGGCAAAAGGGATCTATTTTTGAAAGAAATATCTGTTTTGGAAAAATTATGTACATCACTTTAGAAGAAAACATTGTTGTTGAGAAATAAGTACAACTCTTGTAACTTGAGGAATTGTGTTGGAAAGCCTATGAGTAAATAAAAATGTTTATAAAACTTACGTCGAAAGAACGTATGCTATTTTGGTAAACAGGTTGTCAAAACCTTATTTTTGAGGAAATACTACTTTTAAGGAGTGAGTACATTATGTGAGAAAAACGAGAAAATGACGATTGAAAAGCCTGCGGGCACTGAGAGTATTTTGAAAATCCTTCTTGGGCTGATGAGATAGCCGATTTCAACTATTGGACTCAAATGAGAAATATGTCCAAAAGAAATGATTTGAGAAAGAGAAACGGAAGGAAGAATCATGTTTTCAAACCCTTAGTTTCTAAAGCGAGTTGAGGAGGACCTTGATTGACCCACGGGTGGCTTTAAGTGCCATGGCCCAGTGGTCGTTGTGGATAGTGTATGACCAGTTCATACTGCAGGGCGAAGTCTATTCGCCGGGTACTATATAACTCGTAGGATGAGGTATTCCTATGGGGGTGTGCACACTTAAGGTATAGTTACTCCAGAAGTCCGGGTAGGTGTTGTTTTTATGGACCTAGCTAGGCCAGGTAGGAATCATTTTAACGAACCTTACGTCCAGGGGATCAGTGTTAGACCGGGTGATGACCACTGAACCCGAGTTCGATGATCCAAGTGGTCAGAGTGGGAGTTATGAGAATGCTCCAAAGGCCTCACGCTTACTAAGAAGAAACTAAGGAAGTTTTAAAGATGAGAAAAGAGTTACTCTGTAAAGACTTGAGAAGGAAATGATTCTATCCAAAATGTGACGAATTTTGAGCACGGAAATGTGCTGTTGAACCTCCTTTTTGAGTTAAAATGAGGGAACTACTGGAAACGAAATATTTTACAAACTTGTCTGAAAAGCAGAAAAAAATGTGTTTTAAGAGGCAATGATGCCAGTACCTTTATATGAGAAAAGTTTACGTGTTGAGTTAACTTTACGCCTTATATTATATTATATATTATTGATAACCTGATTGCAGGTAGAGCTATAACTCGTGGGTAAATTTTACAACTTACAAATTAGTATATTTTCGAAACCTTTGTCTACTTTTGAGTGACAATGGATTTCCTTACTTAGCCGTCGTGCTAACTACACTTCGATGTGTTTACAGATGTTGTCTAGTATGGGCTCCTGAAGCCCGATGAGTTCTGAATAGGATGACCCTATCCTAGAATAGACACCCTGGAAGAATTATTTTCATACGTACATATTTGTATGTTGACATGGTTATTTGAGGATTGTAAGTTTAGCCTTAGCGTTTGGGTATAGGAGAGATACCTAAGCATGGTGGTAACACCCAGTTTTCTGCTGGTTAGACGCTTCCGCAATGTATTGTATTATTAGGGATTTTGTAATAAATCCAAGTGGTGAAAATTGGGGTGTTACAGCTAATACTTGCACCAAGTCGGAGACTGTAAGACTTTTCTCTAATACAATATATATTATAGATTTTGGGCCCTAATAATGTGGTGCAAGTGGACTAGGCCCATTAAGTTATAGGTTGGATTGGACAGCTAGACTTAGTCCAATCCACCATTATGCCTATATTTAAGTCTACATTGACGGGATGCAGGACAAACAATTGTATAGCACCTAAAGACATGGTACTCATACTGCTCAGAATATACCAGTACACCATCTAGGGTTCTAAGTTAAGTATGAGACAAAACGACTAACACAGGCAACACAATAACGCATCAACTATGGCTGGAGATCAACACGACTTATACTTCCGCTACTACGAGTTAAGTTTCTCGTAGATTTATTCTATATGTTTAGACATTATTTCTTGATCTTACACTTTAAAATATTCAGCGTCGACTGGGTCGGCTAAATTCAACACCTGCTGAATTTGAGATGTGGTGTTGTAGTTTACCATAGAACGAAAGATATAGTTAAATGGTTAATGTCCACATACTTATCAACAATTGATTTTAATAAAACACGACAACCAAATAATCAAAGAACTCAGTGGTTAAGCATGGGTGACCTATTGAGAAGTGACAGGGAAAAAAATGTCATAGTTCGATAAATGAATAGAAAATTAAACTTGACAAATATGATACAATGGAAAGAGCAAGTAATCTATATATATATATATATATATATATATATATATATATATATATATATATATATATATATATANTTCGTCGATATGTTATAGTGTATGACCAGTTCATACTGCAGGGCGAAGTCTATTCGCCGGGTACTATATAACTCGTAGGATGAGGTATTCCTATGGGGGTGTGCACACTTAAGGTATAGTTACTCCAGAAGTCCGGGTAGGTGTTGTTTTTATGGACCTAGCTAGGCCAGGTAGGAATCATTTTAACGAACCTTACGTCCAGGGGATCAGTGTTAGACCGGGTGATGACCACTGAACCCGAGTTCGATGATCCAAGTGGTCAGAGTGGGAGTTATGAGAATGCTCCAAAGGCCTCACGCTTACTAAGAAGAAACTAAGGAAGTTTTAAAGATGAGAAAAGAGTTACTCTGTAAAGACTTGAGAAGGAAATGATTCTATCCAAAATGTGACGAATTTTGAGCACGGAAATGTGCTGTTGAACCTCCTTTTTGAGTTAAAATGAGGGAACTACTGGAAACGAAATATTTTACAAACTTGTCTGAAAAGCAGAAAAAAATGTGTTTTAAGAGGCAATGATGCCAGTACCTTTATATGAGAAAAGTTTACGTGTTGAGTTAACTTTACGCCTTATATTATATTATATATTATTGATAACCTGATTGCAGGTAGAGCTATAACTCGTGGGTAAATTTTACAACTTACAAATTAGTATATTTTCGAAACCTTTGTCTACTTTTGAGTGACAATGGATTTCCTTACTTAGCCGTCGTGCTAACTACACTTCGATGTGTTTACAGATGTTGTCTAGTATGGGCTCCTGAAGCCCGATGAGTTCTGAATAGGATGACCCTATCCTAGAATAGACACCCTGGAAGAATTATTTTCATACGTACATATTTGTATGTTGACATGGTTATTTGAGGATTGTAAGTTTAGCCTTAGCGTTTGGGTATAGGAGAGATACCTAAGCATGGTGGTAACACCCAGTTTTCTGCTGGTTAGACGCTTCCGCAATGTATTGTATTATTAGGGATTTTGTAATAAATCCAAGTGGTGAAAATTGGGGTGTTACAGCTAATACTTGCACCAAGTCGGAGACTGTAAGACTTTTCTCTAATACAATATATATTATAGATTTTGGGCCCTAATAATGTGGTGCAAGTGGACTAGGCCCATTAAGTTATAGGTTGGATTGGACAGCTAGACTTAGTCCAATCCACCATTATGCCTATATTTAAGTCTACATTGACGGGATGCAGGACAAACAATTGTATAGCACCTAAAGACATGGTACTCATACTGCTCAGAATATACCAGTACACCATCTAGGGTTCTAAGTTAAGTATGAGACAAAACGACTAACACAGGCAACACAATAACGCATCAACTATGGCTGGAGATCAACACGACTTATACTTCCGCTACTACGAGTTAAGTTTCTCGTAGATTTATTCTATATGTTTAGACATTATTTCTTGATCTTACACTTTAAAATATTCAGCGTCGACTGGGTCGGCTAAATTCAACACCTGCTGAATTTGAGATGTGGTGTTGTAGTTTACCATAGAACGAAAGATATAGTTAAATGGTTAATGTCCACATACTTATCAACAATTGATTTTAATAAAACACGACAACCAAATAATCAAAGAACTCAGTGGTTAAGCATGGGTGACCTATTGAGAAGTGACAGGGAAAAAAATGTCATAGTTCGATAAATGAATAGAAAATTAAACTTGACAAATATGATACAATGGAAAGAGCAAGTAATCTATATATATATATATATATATATATATATATATATATATATATATATATATATATATATATATATATAT
>NC_044925.1:5797720-5818284 GCF_003576645.1 Ipomoea triloba | reverse complement strand
TATATATATATATATATATATATATATATATATATATATATATATATATATATATATATATATATATATTAAACCAGAAGTGTTAGCTTTCCCGCTCATTTTAGTCCAAAATTTTTGAAATCGGTCAACATAGTATTATATAATAATTCCTTATCAGAAATTTCCTTCCTTATCATTTCTTATTATTCCTTATTTATGGCTAAAATTGACAAAATATTCAAAATATGATTACATTCCTTATTATACACGGAAATTAATGAAATATTTTATTCAATTCTATTCCTGTATGGATTCCTTATTTATGTGCATATATTAACAAAATAGTCACACGATTATATATATATATATATATATATATATATATATATATAGATTACTATATGATGTATATTATTGCATTCAACAAATTATTACTATATTATGTTAATGTACGTAATTAAATTCCTCTCATGATAATATTTCAAAAAAAAAATTCCAACAACCAAATTACTATATGATGTATATTATAGTATTCCAAAAAAATATTACTATATTATGTTAATGTATGTAATTAAATTCCTCTCATGATAATATTCAAACAAAAAATTCAAACAATCAAATTACTATATGATGTATATTATTGTATTAAAAAAAATACTATATTATGTTAATGTATGTAATTAAATTCCTCTCATGATAATATACCATGCAATTCAATTATGGTTCAAAATATTTTAATTTTACCTATTTTTTATTTTATATTCGTAAACAATCAAATTACTATATAATGTATATTATAGTATTCAAAAAAATTACTATATTATGTTAATGTACGTAATTAGATTTCTCTCATGATAATCTATACTATTCTATAGTATACTATATATAAAAGTAAGATACTCCTATTTCATTTTTCCGCCCAAATTTTTACAGTCAATTAATTAAATATTTTATTGGTCAAATAATTAATAAAGCTTATTTGGTAAGAACATGTAAAATGGAAATTAACTAATATCTATTAATTGCTAATCCCCCCTCCAACTTTCTCGCACAATCTAATATTATTAATTAATTGAGAAAAAAATTAATAAATTTTAATTGGTAGCAAAATTTTATTTACCAAATTCTGAGATTAATTAAACCATTATAATCCACACCATTATAACTCATGCACGCCGCAGATCAATTTTAACAATCCACCAGTTTCAACCTCGGGGTACCCTTGCTTCCCTGTCATAAAGGCCGTTAGGGAACTTATCTATCCATTTGGCTAATTCCCAAAGCCAATGGTTATGTTCTATTTTTAATTTCAATTGGAATCTAAATGGGACAAAGTCACTCATGGAATATCCGATTTCTTATTTGGCAAGAGATTCTTTTTCAAAGCCCTTGTGACTTGTGAGGGGTTATAGACCCACCAACTATGACATCTGTAGAACCCCAATTCCCCGCCACTGTTCGCACCCCAAAGCCATGGCTTTGTAGTGTGGCTCACATGGCTTTCGCTGGACCACTTCATTGGATGAAAATGTGTAAGAAAAACCACTGTAAAGGGTCAAGGAGATGACCAAAGCATGAAAAGACCAAAAACACCCATGTTTAGGATGGCCATTTGACGAAAATTTTAACGGTGTACTAAAAGTGGTAAGGACTAAATAAGACTGGCCGCAATGTGGCAAAAATTAATGAAGTGGACTAAAATTGGCAATGTCCCAATAACAATAGGACAAAAAATGGAAATGACTCTAATAATTATTATGATAATTAAATTAAACATTGGTTGTTGAATTTATTTGTATAATAATTATAATTTCATTATTTCTCATTTTTTCCATATTTATGTTAGTAATAATATAATTACATAAGTCATACTCCGTATTACATATCGATCTTTTGAAGATAATTGTAGACAAACAAGTCATATATTATTTAATTAATTGAGTAATACTTTTGCACTAATCTTATAATAAAATAAATGTACACGTTCAATATTAGAATTTTTTATAATGTCATCTTTAATTATTTTTATTATCTAAATATATAATAAAAAATTTATCCATGCATCGCACGGGTAATTGAACAATTATTTGCTCTAATTCAAGCAATGAAAACATCAGAAAACATAATCGATCCAACAAATTTCATCAATTGCTTTGTATTATATTCGATGTTATAATTTATATAATTTTATATCGATCTAAATATTCTTCAAATATTATAACAAATATATTCCGTGCAACGCACGGGAAAAAATACTAGTTATTATAAATAATTTGTAAAAAACAAATTATGTATTCTAAGAATAATATGTTACATTACTTATTTATCATTTATAATATAGCACTCTATTAATATTTTTAGTTATCAATTTTATTTTTAATAATTTATCATTCATTGGTTGTAACTTAATATTTCCATCTAAAGTTTGAAATATCATGTTTAATTTTGTATTTTAAATTTTTATAATACGACTTTGAAATTTATTTTTCAAATTAAATATTATCCGCATATGCGCTGCATGCTTACAAATTCCCAACTTGTGTGAACTTTGGAGGATTGAAGATTATCACAAATTATGTGTGACCAGAAAGGCCGTCACAATGTTTATGTTAAACTCATAGCCTTTGCCTGAACTAGTCTTTAGATGATTTTGTTATTTACTATTCTTTAGTCTGAATATATTGTTAACATACAATTTGTTTATTAATCAAACTTTTATTTGAAGGATCATGACAAAAATAATACTTTTTTTTTTAATGTAATGACTACATGGCTTAGATTAAAGGCGAAAATTAAATAATTCTTATTATACAAAGATTTATTAGTACATAACCAACAGAATAAAATTTTGACATTATTTATTGTGGAGCTAAGGAGAGACATATATAGGCTAAGTAGTTTCATTTCATTTCCTCCAAGCTGGGAAAGTAGGAATGCTTTGTTGATTCCTGAAGAAGTTATCTGGATCAACTTTGGTCTTTATCTTTACCAACCTATTGTAATTCTCCTTGAAATACTTCAGCCCATATGTTTTCCCTTCTAAGTAGCTTCTTCGCCCACCCTTGTTGTGATTTATCCCCAAATCCAAGTCTCTGTAGTTCAAGAACGCCTCCCTAGGATTTTTCGAAACAAACGGGGTCATATATTCGTAAAGCTGTCTTGTGATTTCTAAGTAGTGTTGTGCTGCCTCGTATCCATCCTCGTCCCAATTGGTTGCGTATTGAATCTTGGCGATGTTTCCGGCACGGTGGGGGAATGGTTTTGCGGTGGAGGGAATCTCCGCCATTCTCCCGCCGTAGGGGTTGAATGTAAGCATGGGTGATTGAAGCTCCACCATTTTGTTGAAGATGAATTCTATGCCCTTTCTAGGCATTGGGGTTTGGAGATAATCTGATTTTCTCTTCAAGTGGTCTAGGACTTGTGGGACCCTAGAGAGCAATTCTTCCACGGGGGTTCCGGATGGGAAACTGGTGTAGAAGAGCACGGATTCTATCCATGACATTTCCGTGCAGTCACTCTGGGTTAATCCTAGCTCTGGGAAGCTTTCATTCATGGTGGAGAGAAGGGTTTCGGAGTCTCCGAGGAATAGGGCGTTGAAGGTGGCGCGTATGGTTTTTTGTCCCGGCTGGGTGGTGCTATTCACGACGTCGATTGTTAGGCGGATGAAGAGGTTGGGGTCTAGCTTGTGGGCCACGCGCTGGTGGCGGTAGACGATGTTTGTAGCGTTTTGGTAGTAGGTTCTTCTGACAAGAAAAACCGTTACCTTAGGTGGCACGCGGACTAGGTTTATTCTGTAAGATAAAACAACCCCGAAGCTAGAGGCGCCACCCCCGGTTATGGCCCAGAACAAGTCCTCCCCCATAGATTTGCGATCCAGTAAACGGCCATTTACATCAATCATCTTAGCATCAATGACGTTATCCACGGTGAGGCCATATTTTCTCATCATGTTTCCATATCCACCACCACTGATATGGCCTCCCACTCCCACCGTCGGACACACGCCCGCAGGGAAGCCATGCACGTTGCTCTTATTGGCAATTCCGTAACAAACTTCCCCTAAGGTGGCTCCAGCTTCCACCCATGCAGTCTCATCCTGGATGCTAACGTTAACAGACCTAAAATTAAACATGTCGAGGATGAAGAACGGCACGTCAGAGACATACGATACACCCTCGTAGTCATGTCCGCCACTCCGGGCTTTCATTTGGAGGCCATGCTCCTTAGCGCATAGTATTGATGCTTGGATGTGGGACAGATGTGTTGCAGTGACAATGAAAAGTGGTTTTTTGGTATATGATTCATTGAATCTCAAATTCCGAATGTATTCTTGTAAAACCGAAGAAAATGAACCATTGTTGGGGGTGTATATAACTGGGGAGATTGGATGAGTGGGATCTGAACGATCATTAAGGCATTCAAGAATGGTATCAGCACAAGAACACAAAGGTGCCCAAGCACCAATGGATAAAAGGAAAATGGTTAACAAAAAAGCAACTCTCATACTTTGGGTGTTGAATTGATCAATGTTTCGTCAAAAATCAATGTTTGAAAGAGGTGAAATTTTGTGTTATGTATGATCCAACGGAGGATAAGTTGCGGTTTATATAGAGAAATATTTGACCATGTTAAGCACCTTTACATATCGATATAATTAATATATTGTCCTTAGCTTGTTAATAAGCCTTGCAGAAAAATTCATTATTATTGTTATTATTTTTTTCCAACACATGTGGGATAAAATAAATATACGGTAAGACATAGAAAATGTCATATCTAAACAAATAATAATAATAATAATAATAATAGTAATAATAGTAATAATAATAATAATAGAGTTGAAAGTTTCATGTTTTCAACCAAAGAAATTATTAATGGCGGCTCAAATATTCAGAAAGTCCTAAATTATTTATGAAAATTAGTCCACTCATTTTTTACTTGATTTTTTCATCCATCAGATCTTGCAGATCAATGGTTTGAATTTGTACAAATTTTTACATGTGGAGTGATTCTCATATGATTAGGATTATATATATATATATATATGTATATATATATAAGTTACCACATTGTCCTATTTTACATGTTTGGTTCAGTTAATATATCGTTTATAATATAACACTCTATTAATATTTTTAGTTATCAATTTTATTTTTAATAATTTATCATTCATTAGATGTAACTTAATTGTTCCATCTAAAGTTTGAAATATCATGTTTAATTTTGTATTTTAAATTTTTAAAATACGACTTTGAAATTTATTTTTAAAATTAAATATTATCCGCATATGCGCTGCTTACAAATTCCCAACTTGTGTGAACTTTGGAGGATTGAAGATTATCACAAATTATGTGTGATCAGAAAGGCCGTCAGGTCGTTGGAATTCGATCGGCCTTTTCGGAACGCAATGTATAAGCCGTTTGGCAATCGATCGGCCTTTTCTGGAAATCATTTTATGAGCTTTCGATGTTTGGCAACGTCCGAAAAATGTGATCAACAGAAATCATTTTTCGTTGACCAAGAAAAATAGTCTTTTTTTTTTTTTTTTTGAAAAACAACTTAATGACAAAAAAGTCCGGAAGTCATTTTTCGGACGGAAACAAAAATCACTGTGACAACTGTGCAGGCCGTCCCTCTCTCGTCCATTTCGAAGGACTGGTTTCTGCCGGAACTGCTCTGGTTTCTGGCCAGAAACCAGAGCAGATCTAACCAGAGACAAGCGAAGAAGACAACGTTTTTTTTTCTTTTATTATAAATATTATTATTTTATATATATTTATATTTTAAATATAATAATAAAAATAGATAATATACAATTTTACTCATTTTGCACCCATTTTCCGGAAAATTAACGAAACACACACATAGAATTTTTCAAGATGCAACCAAACACTAAAAATGAAACTGTTTTCTGGAAAATAACTCACTTTCCAGAAAACATTTTCCAGAAATTATTTTCATTCTTTCCAAACACATCCTTAGTATTTGAGTTATTTCCAGCTATTTCCTATCTCTTGTTATCTACATCTTGGTGTAGGATTGGGGATGTTACAAAGAAGATTTAATTGCATTTGCTTTCTTTGCGCGTTGAATGCAAAGGCACTACGCGCGCCCTCTCGTCGCGTAAATCACTTTTTTTTTTCGTCTGAAAAATTTGTTTCCTCTTCCTTTTCCTTTTTTCTTTTTTTTTTTCTCTCATTTTCTCTTTCTCTCCTCTTTCTCCCATGTGTAGCCTAAAAAACCACCAAAAAACCATTACTACTATGGACCAATACAGCATTATGAATCCTAGATTGAAACAACGAGGTACAAAATTGATACTTGTAACGTATAGAATTTCACAATATACAAAACACAAAAAATCACAACAAAAGGCACATAGCATAGCATTATGGACTTAGCTGAATTAAAAAGACGAGTTACATAATTCATACTCATAAGGTACAAAATTTTATAACACAAGGCACAAAAAATCATAACACAAGACATATACACTTGTTATATATTACTTATTTTTGAAATCTGATTTAGGTACATAATTTGTGTTTATAGGCACAGAATTGACACAGAAATTTATAACATAAAATACAATTACTAATTTGTTCCAGGTACAGAATTTATACTTTTAAGGTACAAACTTTGATAACGCAAGACTAAAAAAGTCACAATGTGAATTGGTATGAAAGCAACTCACGGATTCACACTTAATCGTCACAAATAAGAGTTTATCAACTCCATTCAAAATAAGTTATTAACGCTATTTCAAGTATATCACATTCTTGAAATTAGGTTCTAGTCCATAGCTACAGACTCATCATCACGTACTTTAATTTGTGCAGCACAACACAGCTTTCCTTTTCCTATTATGAAATTTGGCCTACATTTCCTCTATTAGAACCTAACTTATTAGAAGCATATTTACTCCAACGGTGACAGCTTGTATCCGCATCTCATCATGTGAACCAAAGTTGAAGTTTTAGGTTGCATTCAAACAAGATGTTAGCTGGTTAACTACACAATACAGTAGATAGGTTATTAGTTGGTAATCCGTTTGTATTTTCTGTTGTCAGATTTGTGGTCATGCAATCATTTAGCTTAGAGTTCGCTATTATAGTTCAAAAGAAACACTAAACGTCTAAACCTCATATCTCAATGCTTCAATTTATACTCGATATGACTGTTCCTCGTTATACGTTACATCATAGAGCTGAAAACTAATAATTCATTTGTGGTGCGGTTGGAAACCGAAAAATCACTTCTCAAATTTTTTTAGTGTTTAGTTACGTACAACAAATGAAGTCAATAAAAGCTAGTAACTAATGCGTGTACTTTTGTTAATCATGGTCAATATCGGATAATTTACCGGTAACTTATTGGTTATTAGTAAATGTAGTTTATTTGACTAATTTTGACAAGTTCAAAGGTTTAATTGTACCTTTTTGAAGTTCAGGGGCTTAATTGCATTTTCACGTAAGGTTTAAGGGTGCATTTGACCCTTTTCCCTTATTAGTATTAGTATTACTAATTATATATTTCTTATAAAATTTATTACAAATTTTATTTTATATAGAATATTAATTTTATAATGATGATAATAATAATCATTTATATTAAAAAACATAATAAATTAAATTTATAATAATTATCAAAAAAATCGCTAGGCCCTCATCGGGAACCAGGGGCACCTAGGCGCTTATATATATATATATATATATATATATATATATAGAATTACATTCTAGTAAAAACATATGTTAAAATAAAAACATATGGACGTCTTGGCGCCGTTGGACGGCTGTTTCGGACGGCCTAGATTTAATCTCGCAAGGGTGCCTTTTTTTTCTATCTTCCGCCAGTTTGTATTGTAGTGTAGGGTAGTTTGGGAATTTTAGTTAGTCTTCTAGTGGGGAGTAACGTGTGGGGATTAGAATTCTCTCATTCATACGCTGGTTTTGTAGTGTTTTTTCGTTGTCTGCCTTCCTCGTTCGTGTTTGGGCTCCTACGTCTTCTTCCCTTCGCGTGGTGGTCTTCGTTCGATTCCTCGCTCTCCAAGAAGCAATGGTCGGTGGTGGGGGGGTCGCGATAGGGCGAAACGATGGGATCCACAATCCAGGGGTTCCGCTCTAGGTATGTTTTATCTCATTTTTTTATTTCTGTAATTTTATTTAATTCGGACCGTTGTTTGTGTGTGATGTATTGGTTTGTTGCTCTTTGTGTACTTGGGATGTGGCTGGTACGCTGGTTTTTGGCCGGAATTTGGCTGAGTTGTTTTTGTTTTTTTTTTTTTGTTTTTTGGGAAAATAGGAAAATTAGGGTGAGGCTGTGATTTTGGGGCATTTGTTTGTGTGGGATGCATGTGCATTGGGGGGGGGGGGTGTTGTTTTCTCTGTTCGTTGCCTGGTATTCTCGGCTAGTGAAGGCTGTGGTGGGGGTGGGTCGTCGGGTGTTTTGGCCGGCAGTTTGTGTTTTTTTTTTGTAGTTGGTAATTCGGTGGGTAGGGGATCTGTAGTCAGTGTTGAATCTTTGATATCTAATGCGGGTTCCTCAGTTTGGTCTGCTGCAATCCATTTTTGTTCAATCTATAAATTCTAGTTCGTTGTGGTTATGTTTAGTTGGTGTGCAATTCAGTGTTTTGTGCTTTTCAAAATGAATATGGTGTTAAATTTAATTAGTTTATTGTTGTTCTACTTCAAGTAGTGTTGATGGTGTTATTTTATAAATTTATAGACATTCTGATCTCTATGTATGTGGATTGTGGACTTTTAGTTTTATTATTTTTTCTTGCGTTGTCAGTTTCTATGTTTGATGTTTTTTGCTTGTGTGGACCTTGTGGGTTGAGGTGTGTGCATGTTTGTTTGGTGCAGTGTGCTTACGTAGGAAGTAAAAATTCTGTATATTGCACCTTTTCGTAATGTTTGGGAAGTTAATTTAATAAATTTATTGTTATTCTACTTCAAGCAGTGTTGGTGGTTTGATTTTATGAATTTATACACATTCTGGTCTCTATGTATGTGGGTCGGGATCTTTTGTTTTACTATTTTTTTCCTGGGTTGTTAGTTTGTGTGTTTGGTGTTTTTTGTTGGTGTTGGGCGTGTGGATTTAGTTGTGTGCATGTTAGTTTGGTGCTGTGTGCATACGTGGGAAGTAAAAATTCAGTGTATTGCACTTTTCAAAATGCATGTGGAGTTAAATTTAATTAATTTATTGTTATTGTACTTTAAGTAGCGTTGGTTGTTGTATTTTATAAATTTTTAGTCATTCTGATCTTTAGGTATGTGGATTGTGGGCTGTATTTGCATGTGTGTATCATGGTGGATGGATTTCTGTTGTGTGCACGTGGGATGAGTTTATTTTTAATTTGTTTTTGGGATACCTAAGTGTTTCTGTGCATGTTGTGCGTGACATTTTTGGTGTGTGCATGGTGAGTAAAATTCTTGTGCTCGTTTCAGGTAATAAGTCTAAGGTCCCATGGCGTGATCGGAGAGCCTCACAAAGTTGTGTCAGTGATGATGACTTTGTCTCGTTTCCTTTGGCATTTCTGACGAGATTCGAACAAGACCCTGTGTGGGTTGCTCTTGAAGATGCGCTCACTAGTGAGGAGGATGCTGCATTTCCTCGTATCAAGACTCGGTCGCCCTCTTCTATTTTGGTTGACGCGCTTAAGGATTCGTTAGTAGGGGATAGGCTCCTCGTTTTTATGGGTTTTTATCTAGTTGCTACTCATGGACTAAATTAAGTAGTGATTTAATGTTTTTTGTATTTGGGTTATCTGAACACCCATTCCACTGGTTTTTACCACTTTGTATTTTTTTGTAATACAAGCAGTGATGTTTTTTTGAAATACACACAGTGATGGCCATTTAATTCATTTTTAGTTATGGTTGTGGTTGCTTCTGTTTACAGCGGTGGGTTAAGGCTTGTGCGCAGTATCTATATGTTGTGTGCGCCGAGACTTCAATCTCTTAGAGGGTGTATGCACAGGTGTGGTTACTAGTGCGCTGCTAGACTGTGCAGGGTATTTTGGTGTGTGTGCAGTGTCTAAATGTTGTGTGCACCGTGAGTTCAATATGTTAGAGGGTGTGTGCACAGTTGTCGCTACTAGTGTGCTACCGGTCTGTGCGGGATATTTTGGTGTGTGCGTAGTGTCTAAATGTTGTGTGCACCGTGAGTTCAATATGTTAGAAGTGTCTAAATGTTGTGTGCACCGTGAGTTCAATATGTTAGAGGGTGTGTGCACAGTTGTCGCTACTAGTGTGCTACCGGTCTGTGCTGTGTGCACAGTTGTCGCTACTAGTGTGCTACCGGTCTGTGCGGGATATTTTGGTGTGTGCGTAGTGTCTAAATGTTGTGTGCACCGTGAGTTCAATCTGTTAGAGGGTGTGTGCACAGTTGTCACTACTAGTGTGCTGCTGGCCTGTGCGGGTTATTTGGGCGTGTGCGCAGTCACAATATGGTGTGTGCATAATTTGTTCCAGGGATTAGAGGTTGTGTGCACATGTGTTGATATAAATGTGCTGCAGTTATGTTCTATTCCTTTAATGTATGGTGGGGGGTGATTTTGTTCTACTATATGTTGTGTGCACGGTGTATTTCATGTATTAGAGGATGTGTCCATGTGAGCGGATATAAGTTTGCTCGAGTTATGTTATATTTCGTGTTTAGTGGTTTCTACTTTCACCTTCGGTTAGTCTGATCATTATTTTTTATTTACTTTGTGTGCTCGTTGTGTATCAGCTCGGGCTTTACCAGTAATAAATGTTAAAGCAAAACTCAATGGTTGTGTATGTTTATTGAACTATTGTTTTTAAAAAGATCTCCTTTTACAACTAAACAATTTTAATTTTCTTCATCAATTTTGTTCTCTACACAATTTCGGCTATCATGCCCTAGTCCACCGCATATGGTGTTTCTTCGGGTGTTGCGATAGGTATCCACTACTTGGTTCTATCTGGAAATATTTTCATCTCGCAATCGGTCTCTTCGTGTCCATTTTCCTCGCCCCTGCTAATAAACAAGTTGTAGTTTCAGTACGTTAATCACATGGTTTGTGCTTTCATGTGCATACACATGAACATGCATGCACGTCGGGATGAGATTTTTTCCTAAAGTTCATGTGGGCGTCACTGTGTGTCACCGTGTGTGCATGTGTGTGTGAATGGGAGTTTCCAACTCAAATTACTCTCAACATCAGTGTGTGCACCCAGTGTGCATGTGTGTGCTTGTTGGATTTCCAACGCAATTCCCTTAGAATCACGGCGCGGTCCACTATTTTGCGTTTGCCGTGCTACTAACGTATGTGCATGGTGCGAACAGTTAATTTCGTACGCACCATGGTATGTCTTATTGTTTAAAACTGTGTATAACGCCGAATTCGTATCGTTTTCTTCGAAATTCGAACACAACTAATAAACAAACGATTTCCCTTTCCGATCAAAAACCTATCTTTGTTAACAATTCTCAACCATATTGAATATGGGTTTACTAACATGAGTTTTTACCCTCCATTCCTCCAGCATTCGCATTCATGTGATCTGCTATCTTCAATTCGTCGTCTTCGAATCGGTGTGTCCTGGTCATTAGCGGTGTGATACTAAGATACTAATCCTACCAACTTTAAACTACCTAATTTGTTGGCAAAATTGCCTACCAAATATAATTGATTTGTTTATTAGCTATTGATTTGTCTTAATTACCCTTTCCTTGTATTAATCAGACATTATAATCCCACGGGTTTATTAATCTTCAGCCGTACATCCTATGTAATCTAGTGGCCATCATTAGTCCATATGTTTATATTTTAAGGGTGTTTCCATTAGAACGTAACCCTATATATATATATATATATATATATATATATATATATATATATATATAATACAGACAGTGTTTCCCGTGCAGTCGGTGTAGATTCACCAATAGTTATGCAAAAAAGTACCACACAGTCTTCTGAAATGCATCACAATATAATGAAATGCGCCAATGCCCTATAAAATGCACCACACACTAAAATAGTGCACCACCACGCACCACACCTAATGATGCATTTTCGAATACATTGTGGTGCATTTATTCGTACCTAATGGTAAGTGATCGTACGGCCGCACGAGAAACATTGTCTTCACGAGAACCTTTTCTTTCGGTTTGTGACCATGATTTTGTAATGACATTGAAAAATTCAAAGTGAAATGTAAGCTTGCGTATGAAGTGTAGCAAATGCTATTTAGTTCTTCAATTTTTTTTGCTTATGATTTTCTCTATAATTACATCATTTAGGATAAATGTGATCATCGTGCTTAGTTGTAGATATACTATTTGTTTAAGTATGGACAAAAATTTTGATTGATTGAATAAAGGGAGTTGATGATTTGTTTTATACTACTCTCACAAGCTAAACATGAATACATCCACCCTTTGCTGCGCTACATTCTTAATTATGTGTATTTTGTATTAGGACTCTATTTAGTTGAGTCATGATATAATTCTCTGTCCTAGTATACTTGAGATTCCACTAGTATATATATTTATGTAATCTGAACAGTTACAGTTTGAGCACTTTGAATACAATACAATAGTTCTCATCTGGTATCATCGCTAGGGTTTTCTGATCCCTTGGCTGATCATGACGGCTTTGTTAATTCTTCAGAACGGACCGTTTCTGATGCCGCTACGAGATCTTCGGTTTCCTCTACCGTATCTACGTTATCCGCTGCTCATCACTTTGTGAGCATCAAACTCAATAACAAGAATTTTCTGTTTGGGCGTACGCAAGTGGTTCCGTTCCTCCGAGGTCACGATGTCATTGGTTTCGTCAACGGTACGTACCCCTGTCCAGCACCTTTCCTTCCGCCTACTACTGCCGATGCCACACCGCTGCCGAATCCTACCTATGCACCATGGGTGCGTCGTGATCAGGCTTTACTATCAATGTTGGTGTCATCGTTGTCCGAGGAGGTACTGTCCATTGTCGTCGGTCTCCGCACGTCGAAGGAGGTCTGGGATGCTATTGAGTAGTCGTTGGCGTCGGCGTCGGCGTCGCATTCTAGGCAGCTGCATCTCCTCGGCCAACTCCATAGCCTCCGGCAGGGTGACTCCTCCACTGCCAATTATCTTGGACGCGCTAGGTTGCTCATCGAAGACCTTTCTCTCGATGGTCGCGCGGTCTCTATGGAAGAGCAAAATCTCTACGTTTTCCTGGGGCTTCGGCCGGATTTCTGCACTGTGACGGGATCGTTGGTTGTTCGTGGGCGTCCCGTTTCTATCCCGGAGCTTTCTAACTTGCTTGGAGCCCAGGAGTTCATCGCCGATGATGAATTTGCTGCTGCCCAACCACCAGCGACGACGTTTTTTGTTCAGCGAGGAGGACGAGGTCGCGACAGTGGTCACGTGTCTAATTCGACTCCTGGTTACTAGTAGCGTGGTCGCGGCGGTCGTTCATGGCGAGGTGCTTCCGGCCGGCAGTAGCGTGGAGGCAGCAGGGTTCGTGGCAGACATCAACATTCTGGCTAGATTCAGTGCCAGATATGTGGCAATTTTGGGTATTTTGCCTTATTGTGTTTTCGTTTACCTCACGGTTTTAATCCTCAGGCGAATTTTGTTTATCAATGTGACTCCTTGCTGTCTAGTTCGCACTCTCACATGTGGTTGCCTGACACGGGTGCGACTCATCATGCCACGCCCAACATAGCTGCGTTGCCCTTTCTGGTTCAAACCCATACACTGGTACGCATTTGTCTATTAGTAACGTAGGTCATGCTTCTCTATCTACACCTCTCGGATCCTTCGTTTGTAAAATATATTACATGTTCCAGCTTTATCTACGTCTTTATTATTTGTTCAGCGTTTTGCAACTGATGATAAGGTATTTTTTGAGTTTCACCCCTTGTTTTTTTTTATGTGAAGGATATTCAAACCAAGGAAATCCTTCTCCAGGGCCATAGTTCTTGTGGGCTATACACTTTACCGGTTCCATATATTTCCCCTTCTGCGTTTCTTTCTACTCGTGCTTCGGCCTCTACGTGGTACCAGCGTATTCTTAGTCATGTTCTAAAATCTTGTTCGGTTAGTGAGTCGAATAAATCTAGTTTTAGTTTGTGTTCTGCGTGTCAAATGGGTAAATCTGCGTGTTTCCCATTGCCACGAGTTGAGTCGATTAGTTCGAATGTGCTTGATTTAGTTTATACTGACATTTGGGGACCTGCTCCTGTTTTGTCCTTTGATGGTTATCGTTATTTTGCACTGTTTGTGGATGACTATTCTCATTTTACTTGTTATTTCCTTATGAAATTAAAATCAGATATTTATTCTATCTTTATGCGTTTTCGTTGTCTTGTTGAGCGTTCTTTCAATTGCAAGATTAAGGCTATTCAATCTGATTTGGGTGCTGAATATAAGAAATTGCATTCTGTTTTTTGTGTAGCTTGGTATTAATCACATGCAATCTTTTGCTTACACACATGAAAAAAATGGTCGTGTGGAATGAAAGCATAGGCATGTGGTTAAAACTGGTCTTGCGCTTATGTCTCGTGCTTCTGTGCCTTCTCGTTTTTGGAATTTTGCGTTTGAGTCTGATGTCTTTCTTATTAACAAAATGCCTTCTATTACTCTTCAGAAGTCTAGTCCTCATCTTTTGTTGCACAGATCACCGCCCTCCTACTCTTTCCTACGTGTGTTTGGTTGTCTGTGTTTTCCTCATCTACGGCCTTATAATCGTCATAAGCTGTCCTATCCGTCTTCTCCTTGTGTCTTTCTAGGATACCCTAAGTCCTTTAAGGGCTATATGTGCATGGACTTGCAGACTAATAAGATTTATGTGTGTCGTCATGTTCGTTTTAATGATGGTGTGTTTCCCTTTGTTGCTAAGACTGTTTTGCAAGCTCCTTCAAATTCTGTACCATCTCCCTGGGCTGAGACCGTTTTTCACGGTACGACTGCACCTCTCGTGGCTCCCTCTCCTCCTGTTGTGGCTACTCAGAAACGGCCTCGGGGCCGACCTCGTGGCCGAACCACTCGCCCCACAGAGCGGACTCATTCTACGGCCACTAGGAGTCGTTCTGCTGCTCCGGTTACAGGTTTGACTGTGCAAGTCTCTACTACTGATCGATCCTACTTGTTATACACAGGCTGTTATGTTTCCTGAATAGAGGGAGACGATGGATCAAGAGTTCAACGCGCTCTTGTAGAATCAAACTTGGTGTCTGGTCCTTGCCACCTCTGCTATGAATGTCATTGGCTATAAGTGGGTTTTTCGTACCAAGAGGAAGGCAGATGGCTCGATTGAGAGGCACAAGGCCAGGTTAGTGGCTAAGGGGTTTAACCAGGTACCTGGTCAAGATTTCTTTGACATGTTCAGGTTGCTTCTATCCCTTGCTATGTCCTCTGGCTGGTCGGTGAGGCAACTGGATGTTCATAATGCGTTCTTGAATGGCAACTTGAGTGAGACTGTTTATATGCGTCAGCCACCAGGTTATATTGATCCTCAGTTTCCTGATCATGTCTGTTTGCTTAACCAGTCTTTGTATGGTTTAAAACAGGCTCCGAGAGCTTAGTTCAATCGTTTGCATGCTTTCTTGTTGTCTGTTAGTTTTAAGGCATCTAAGACTGATGTTTCCCTGTTTTATTTCTCACAAGCGTCTACTACTGTTTACTTACTGGTTTATATGGATGATATCCTTGTTATGGGTAACAATTAGGCTGTGATGTATGCTTTGCTCTCCAAGTTATCTTGTGCATTCAAGATCCGTGATCTTGGAGAGCCTGGTTTTTTTCTTGGGATTGAGACTATCAAGTGTACTGATGGTCTTATGCTTTTCCAGCGGAGGTATATGACTGACATTCTTAAGCGTGCTGGTATGACAGACTGCAAGCCTCTTGCTACTCCTCTGTTTGTTTCAGCATCCTCTTCTGTTAGTACAAACTTGTATGATGATCCTACTCAGTATAGGAGTCTGGCTGGTGCGTTTCAATACTTGACTGTCACAAGGCCTGACTTATCCTTTGCAATCAATCTTCTTTGCCAGCACATGCATGCTCCCACTACCACACACTGGGAACACTTGAAACGTGTGTTACGGTACGTCAAGGGCACTCTTTCTATGGGTCTGCGGCTGCGGAAATCTACTTCAACTGAGTTGCATGCGCTTTTTGATTTTGACTAGGCTGGCTGTCCTGAGGACAAGAAGTCCTTTAGTGGTTATGCTGTGTTCCTTGGTACCAATCTCGTGTCCTGGGTATGCAAGAAACAGAGAACGATTGCTAGGTCCTCTACTGAGGCTGAGTATAAGGCTCTAGCTGATGTATGTGCTGAGGTGGTCTGGATTCTCTCCCGGCCTGCTGCGTGAGATAGGTGCACCCAGTATTCCGGTTCCCAAGCTTTGGTGTGACAATCTTGGTGCTACCTACATGTGTGCCAATCTAGTATTCTATGCTTGCACGAAGCATGTGGAAATAGACTACCATTTCGTCAGGGACAAAGTTGCTTCAAGGGACATCCAAGTGAATTTTATCTCTATAAATGATCAGCTAGCTGACATCTTTACCAAACCTCTAGTTGGGCCCGGGTTCTCGTTTCTGCGAGACAAGCTACAAGTTATTGCTATACCCTTTGCTTAAAGGAGAGTATTAGGACTCTATGTAGTTGAGTCATGATATAATTCTCTGTCCTAATATACTTGAGATTCCACTAGTATATATATTTATGTAATCTGAACAGTTACAGTTTGAGCACTTTGAATACAACACAATAGTTCTCATCTTTTGTATGTATGTATGCATTTGTATCTCACCAGTCACCACTATAAACTTAAAGCAGTGCAAATATATATAAATTACTTGTAAATCCACTTATGACTCTTCAATTCCTCCATCTATATGTCTCTAAATTACAATTTATCACTAGTACAAAACTGATCAAAAATATAGGACAATTTACATCCGGAGTTGAAACTCCGGACGCGTAAAGTGATGCGGTGACATTTTTGTAATTAAAACATCCAGTATTTAATTATTTTTCTTTTTTTTTAAAAAAAAAAATGGACCAACTGCGTCCGAAGTTCCCACTTCGGACGCTGCTGGTCCGTAGCGTTACATCAGCTGCGTCCGAAGTCCACACTTCGAACGCAGCTGGACGCAGCTGCTTATTTTTATTTTTTTTTAAATTTTTTTATATTTTAGTTAAAATGTTTAGATGGATCTCAATCTCACCATCGCTGCACCATCTTCAAGTCCAAACACTCTGTGCCACTCCACTCCACGGCCAACACAGATCTGCGCCGGCGGGCGGCCATCTTCTCCGTCCACGAGGACCTACTCCAGGGGTCGAGGCCATCGCCAGTCCACCACGGCGCCACCATCTTCTCCGGCGTCTACTCAGCCTCCAGGCCAGTAGCCCACCATATTGTATAGATTTCTTTTACTTTTGGTCTGACTATTATTAGGTAATTTCATGTTAGGTTCCCAAGTGTTAGTTTTGAACAAATTTGCTGAAACAATTTACAAAATTGTCACATTTAATTTTTATAACAAAATTCCACTAGAAAACAACTATGGAGTAAAAAATAAAGTTATATTTTAATTCAAGAAAATTGTAATTGATGCCCCTCACAAATATGTCAATTATGAATGTCACCATTGAATTATTAGTGGTGTAAATGTTGCCTCTCAATTTTCAAAACGTGACATATATTGTTCCTCCCCTAATAGGAAGAAGGAGACACATTGTTGTCAGCGGATAGAGATCAAACGAAGAAAGAAAAATAGAAGAAAAAAAATGTGGTCTTCAAACAGGAAAAGCGACGGGTAACTACATTTACACCACTAATAATTCATCGGAGGGGCAATATAAATCACGTTTTGAAAATTGAGGACAACAATTATACCCCTAATAACTCAAGAATGACATTAGTAATTAGCATATTTGAAAAGGACATAAATTACAATTTTCTCTTTTATTCCAGAAGCATACCACCTTGAATACTTTGACGCTCCCGAGCTTAAAATGCAAGTTTTTGAACTAGAAATGTGAAATATGTTGTTAACATACAATTTTTTTTTATCAAAATTTTATTTGAGGATCAAATATGACAAAAATAATACTTAAAATTTTTTTAAAAAAATATATGTAAAAATGACTACATGACTGAGATTAATGGTGAAAATTAAATAATAATTCTTATTATACACTCCTTATTCCAAATATAAAAATCACATATACAAAGATTTATTAGTGCATAATAACCAACAGAATGAAATTTTAACATTATAGGCTAAGTAGTTTCATTTCATCTCCTCCGAGTTGGGAAAGTAGGAATGCTTTGTTGATTCCTAAAGAAGTTATCAGGATCAACTTTGGTCTTTATATTCACCAACCTATTGTAATTCTCCTTGAAATACTTCAACCCATATGTTTTCCCTTCTAAGTAGCTTCTTCGCCCACCCTTGTTGTGATTTATCCCCAAATCCAAGTCTCTGTAGTTCAAGAACGCCTCCCTAGGATTCTTGGAAACAAACGGGGTCATATATTCGTAAAGCTGTCTTGTGATTTCTACGTAGTGTTGTGCTGCCTCGTATCCATCCTCGTTCCAGTTTGTTGCGTATTGAATCTTGGCGATGTTTCCGGCACGGTGAGGGAATGGTTTTGCGGTGGAGGGAATCTCCGCCATTTTCCCGCCGTAGGGGTTGAATGTGAGCATAGGTGTTTGAAGCTCCACCATTTTCTTGAAGATGAACTCAATGCCGTCTCTGGGCATTGGGGTTTGGAGATAATCTGATTTTCGCTTCAAGTGGACTAGGACTTGTGGGACCCTAGAGAGCAATTTTTCTACAGGGGTTCCGGATGGGAACCTGGTGTAGAAGAGAACGGATTGTAGCCATGACATTTCTGTGCAGTCACTCTGAGTTAGCCCTAGCTCTGGGAAGCTATCATTCATGGTGGAGAGAAGAGTTTTGGAGTCTCCGAGGAAAAGGGCGTTGAAGGTGGCGCGTATGGTTTTTTCTCCGGGCTGTGTGGTGCTATTCACGACGTCGAGTCTTAGCCGGATGAAAAGGTTGGGGTCTAGCTTGTGGGCCACGCGCTGGTGGCGGTATACGAGGTCGGTAGCGTTTTGATTGTAGGTTCTTCTGACCTTGAAAACAGTTACCTTAGGTGGCACGCGGACAATGTTTATTCTATAAGATAAAACAACTCCGAAGCTTGAGGCGCCACCCCCGGTGATGGCCCAGAACAAGTCCTCCCCCATAGATTTGCGATCGAGTAGACGACCGTTTACATCGATCAACTTAGCATCAATGACATTATCCACGGTGAGGCCGTATTTTCTCATCATGTTTCCATATCCACCACCACTGATATGGCCTCCCACTCCCACCGTCGGACACACACCGGCAGGGAAGCCAAGCACGTTGCTCTTAAGGGCAATCCCGTAATAAACTTCCCCTAAGGTGGCTCCAGCTTCCACCCATGCAGTCTCATCCTGGATGCTAACATTGACAGCCCTAAAATTAAACATGTCGAGGATGAAGAACGGCACATCAGAGACATACGATACACCCTCGTAGTCATGTCCGCCACTCCGGGCTTTCATTTGGAGGCCATGCTCCTTGGCGCATAGTATGGATGCTTGGATGTGGGACAAATGTGTAGCAGTCACAATGAAAAGTGGTTTTTTGGTATATGATTCATTGAATCTCAAATTCCTAATGTATTCTTGTAAAACAGAAGAAAACGAACCATTGTTGGGTGTGTATATAACCGGGGAGATTGGATGAGAGGGATCTGAACGATCATTAAGGCATTCAAGAACGGTATCAGCACAAGAACACAAAGGTGCCCGAGCACCAATGGATAAAAGGAAAATGGTTAACAAAAAAGCAATTATCATACTTTGGGTGTTGAATTGATCTTTCGTCAAAAATCAATGTTTGTTTCCAAAAAAAAGAAAGAGGTGAAATTTTGTGTTATGTATGATCCAACGGAGGATAGGTTGAGGCTTATATAGAGATCAGAAATATTTGGCTTCATTCTAGCAAATATTCAATGAATAAATTTTGGGTAGAATGGATAACATATGATTAATTAGCCTTTAATTGACTTAGAAGTTTTCATAATGCATATGGTTAACCAAATTGTTTTCTCTTTGAAATTCCATCAATCTTCATCAACTCACTCAGGGCCGATTTTTTTGATTTGCCTGGCCCTGTACTGATAAATAAGTGAGTCTCTATCAAAGTATAAATAAACTGTGAATTTAAGGAAAATTGCCAAGAGTAAAATACAGAAAAAAAACTTATTTTAGGCCAATATAATTAAAAAAAAAATACATATACTAACTATTAGGCCATGGCTCTAGGGGCCCCCAAAACTTTTGGGCTCTATGCTGTTGCACATCTTGCACGCCCTAAAATCCAACCCTGACTCAGGATTGTCATACATTGGTATATTTAATGTTTTGACCATGCATGTTAAGCACCTTTACATATCGATATATATATATATATATATATATATATATATATATATATATATATATATATATATATATATATATATATATATATATATATATATATATATATATATATATATATATATA